>NC_030818.1:104461697-104537556 GCF_001704415.2 Capra hircus | reverse complement strand
TGGCCCGCTGACCCAGGGAGCTGCTGGCCAGGAGCAGAGTCAAGAGGGCTGCAATCCTGGGGTTAGCATGGCGATGGCAGGGACAGAGCAAGACGGCCACGTCCGGGGTCGGAGTCCGCTGTCCGCTGCTGCCCAGCAGCCCCGCCCAGAAGTCTGCCCACGCTCCCGCAGCCAGAAACCCCTGCCCTGGGCCAGACAACCCCCGACTCAGGCTCCGGGTGAACTCAGCCTCACCCCGGACATCTGACCTCGGTCCTGCGCTTCCCGGCAGGGGCCCGTCGCCATGTCCGGTGTCCAAAGTCCAAGTTGACCTCTGGTCCTTGTCCACTGGGTGGCTCTGAGTCCACCTGCAACGCGGGAGAACCGGGTTCGAACCCTGGGTAGGGAAGATCCCCTGGAGGAGGAAGAGGCGAACCAGGATTCTTGCCTGGAGACACTGCGACAATGGACAGAGGAGCCTGGCGGGCTGCAGTTCATTGGGGTCGCACAGAGTCGGCCACGACTGAGCGACCTTCCCTTTTTCCCTCTTGCCCACAAACCCGGTGGTTCCCCTGCGGCGGGTGCTCACCCCTTTGTACGCTCATCTCCCCACAGCGGAGCAAGGGCCTGTGAGGCCGCGGAACGCCGGAGCTCGGTCTCGAACCCGCGACCCTGAGCCTCGCCCGCAGCCCTGCCCACGGGCCTGGCGCACGGCCGCCGCCCCTCGGCCGCCAGGGGCGACGTTCCAGGGGCGGCCGGGCGCGCACGGGCGCGAGGAGGCGCGGCCCGGGCCGCGGGGCCCTAGCGCGCAGGCGCAGTAACGGCCGACGCGGGGCTGCGGCGCTCGGCCGGCGACGGTCATCGATGCCTCGGGGCTCGTGGCATCAGCCTGGCGGCCTCCATCATAGAGACGCGGCGGCCGGAGCGTCGACGGAGGGCGGAAGAGGGTCCGTGGGCTGAGGCCGGGCGCCGGGGCGGGGGCGCGCATCCGGGCGGAGGCGGCCGCGGTGAGTGCGCCGGCCCGGGGACGTCGTCACGGCGGCGTCCGGACCCCGGCGCGGGCCCTCACGGCCTAGCCCGGAGAGTGTCGTCACCCCGCCCCGACCCCTGGCCCGGCCCCCCACCTCCCGGACGCGTCCTTGGCCAATGAATGAATCGCCGGGCCGCGCGGACCGGGGTCGGGCGGGCGGGGGGCGCCCGAGCCACGGCCCGCCCCCGGCGGCCCCTCGGAGGGAGGGTGGGGGGCGCTGGGCGGCCCCGCCCCCGCCCGCCCGCCCGCCCCGCCGCCGGCTCGCCCGGCTGCGTCCGCGCTGGCCTGTGGCCAAGCTGGCAGGGGTCCCCCAGGCCAGAGGGCAGAGGTCAGGGCCGGTTGGTGTTCCTGGCGGCGTCTGGGACGGGCGGCCGGGCCGGCCCTCGTCCCGCCGGCCCGGAGGCTTCCTGGAAGGACCTCTATCCCATGCTGACCGCTCCGAAGCCTGGGGCAGCGAGGTCAGAGATGGTGTGCAGGGGTCACCGACCCTTCCCTTCTGGGCCTCGGAGCGGTCACCAGCTCTGGCAACCAATATCTCCCCGGGCCCCTATGAGGGGGAAGTCAGAGGGCCCCACCAGAAAGCCTGTCCTCCTGAGGAGAGGAACTTTTGGGGTGACGGTCCCCCGAGCCCATGGCAACTCCAGCTCCAGCTGGACCAGGCCGGAAGCTGCGCGTTCAGGGAATCACTGGCCTTGTGGGACCTCAGGAGTGCAGGGTCCGAGGAGCACGGCTGTCTAGGGGGCTTGGGGAAGCTCTTGGCTCCTTGGCTGTGCAGGCAGTGCCAGCCGGCCCTCCGCACATGCTCAGTCCAGTGGAATGCCCAGCAGGGCAGTTGGTGGGGCAGGAGGAGCACCCGCTGGGCTGGCTCGGCTCCGCTCAGCCCGGGCTCCTGTGCCTCTCTCCTTGGGCCTGGGGCCAGTGTCCTCCCTGGTCCCACTGGCAGCCAAGGGGCCTGTGTGTTTCAGGGCCGCGCTGGGCAGAATGTCACGATGGACGAGGGGGGCTCACCCCTGCTTCCAGACAGCCTGGTTTACCAGGTCTTCCTGAGCCTGGGCCCGGCCGACGTGCTGGCCGCCGGGCTGGTGTGCCGCCAGTGGCAGGCCGTGTCCAGGGACGAGTTCCTGTGGAGGGAGCAGTTCTACCGCTACTTCCAGGTGGCCCGAGATGTGCCCCGGCACCCAGGTCAGCACCGGCCCTCAGCTGGCTAGGACGGCTGGGCTGGGCCTCCCAGCACTGGGCCTGGGAGCAGGGCCAGAGGGTTGGCGCGCCCCCGGCTCGCCAGCGCTGGGCTCCGAGGCCCTGTTTTAGTCAGCTGATCGCTCCCAGCGAGTTGTTACCTTCTCCTCACAGCTTCCCATTTGCGTGTCTTGTTTTTGCAGCGGGCACGGAGACCCCCGCGGCCCCCATCCCCTATCAGCACCATCCAGCCCAAGGCCAACTTTGACGCCCAGCAGGTAGAGCTGGGCCGAGGTGGGGCAGGGGCCCACCTGGCTCTGACGCCCCCATCCCTGCATGCTCTCACGCGGCCTCCTCCCTAGTTCGCAGGGACCTGGCTCCTGGTGGCCGTGGCCTCCCCGTGTCGCCACCTGCAGGAGCAGGGCCATCGGGCCTGAGGCCACCACTCTGCACGTGGCTCCTCAGGGCTCAGCCATGACTGTCAGCACCTTCCGAAAGCTGTGAGTCCCAGCGAGGACCCCTGAGCCCACCTCAGCTGCGGCCTCACCCGGGTCGGGGTGCCCCAGTATGCTGGGCATCCTCCAAGCCAGCCGTGCCCCAGGGATGGAATCTGCTGGGCAGTGCGGCAGCTGTACGGAAACACGGGACGCCCGGGCGCTTCCTGCTCCAAGGTGAGGTGGTGGCTGCTGGGGGCGGGCACAGCGCTGACGGTGGGGCTGACCCACCGGCTCCCCACAGCCCGGGGCGCCCGCGGGCCGGTGGACGTGGTCGTCGGGGACACGGACTACCGCGGCTTCGCCGTCTTGTACCTGGAGCGGGCGCGGCAGCTGTCAGTGAAGCTGTACGGTACGTCCGCGGGGTCTGGATCTGCCTGCCCGCAGGGCTGTTGGGTGGGCTAGGTGGGCCCTCTCCTCCCTCCTCCCTGCCCCTGCCCTCCGGCCCAAATGTGGGGCCAGAACGGGACGGGGAAGTGGGGGAGCAGGGGCGGATTGCAGCCCCCAGAGCGCCCTGCAGGCCCCGCCCCCTGGGTGCCCAGGAGCCCTTGTGTCCCGCACACAGTCCGCTCGCTGCCCGTGGGCGACTCCTTCCTGAGTGTGTTTGAGCAGCGGGTCCAGGGCGCCAACCTGACCGAGGACCACACCCTGTTTTTCCCCAAGTACGGTGAGTGTCCCTCCCTGCCCGTGTCCCCCCGGCTCGCCGCCCCGCCCCCTACCCCCGGCTGCCCCTGACCCCTGGCCTGGCCCCAGGTTTCTGCGAGGCCGCGGACCAGTTCCACACCCTGGACGGTGAGCGGGCAGCTCCAGCGGGCAGCGTGGGGGGGAGGTGCCCAGGGCCCCCTCCCGGCTGAAACGCGTCTGTGCTGCAGAAGCGCGGAGGTGAGGCGGGCGGCTGCCCTGTGCAAGGAAGGAGCCGGCCTGGAGCTGGACCTGCCACCCCTCGTCCACCGCCCCCCGGAAGCTGCCCCTCCCCCGGGAGCTCCGTGGGCTGTCATTAAACGCTGCAGCCTCAGCTGCTGCCTCTTCCTTTCCACGACGGAACACCGCCGGGGCGTCTGCCCACCTGTTCTGCTTCCCTGATGGGCTGGAGGGCGGGGGCCCACCTCCTGGTGCCGAGCCCTCCCCAGGGTGGTGGGGGAGGGGAACGGCTCCTGGCCATGGCCTAGGGCACCTGGCACCCTGCCCTCAGACCCCAGTGTCCCCTGCTCTGGCCCCCGAGCTGTGTTGGCACCTGTCTCTCCTGCTCCCTGGCTCTGAGCAGGCCTACCCCATGACCCCGCTGGGCCGTCCTGCTGGTCAGACACCCCGGCCTTCTCCAGAGCCCTCACTGCAGGGCTCCTGCTTGCCTCCTCCTGAGATCCCTCCTGGGAGGCAGGGCCCAGAGCCCCAGGGACCTGTGGCTGAGGCAGAAAGGGCCCCTGGGGAAGAGCACGTGGCTTCAGGGGAGCAGGCAGGGAAACCCCCCCTCAACTTCCCGGGTCTGGGGCCCATCTGGGGCAGCTGGGAGGCTGCCTGGCCCTCACGGCCGCTCCAGGGGTGGACCAGGCCAGCAGGGCACAGGACTGCCTCCAGGGGCGAGTCTGTGCGTGGCGGCGAGCAGCAGGCACCCCTGGGGGAGACCACATGGGTGGGCTGGCAGGGGGCCCAGAGTGCCCGGGGGAGGGGCTCAGGACAGATGGGGTGGCCCCCAGGAGCCCACACCCAGGGTCTGCCCAAGGTTACCCGCCACGAGGAACCACGAGATGGTCTCTGGCCTGTAGGGGAGAACTTTCTGGAAGGTGGGAGCCCTGAGGTCTGGGGACGCCCCCCAGCCTCTGCCTGGAGGAGCTCCTCCGTGCGACCACAGGCTGTTGGCAGAAGGTCAGGTGTGGGGATGGGGCCTCTCCTGGCGCCCTCCACACACGTGGGTCCCGGTCAAGCTTCCCGGGACCCTCACCCGTGTCCCTGACGGCGGAGAGGACACCAAAGAAAAAACCCATGGCGCGGACCCCCGAGAAGCAGAGACGGAAGGGCAGGAGCTCTGATGGGGCCTCTGCCCCACCCCTGCCAGGCCTACTGGTGGCGGGGGACGCCCAGCTCCGGGCCCACCAGTGAGAGCTTGCCCCCTGGCCCATCCTGTGAAGCCGCGGAGGATGTGGGCCAGTTCCAGCTGCCCCAGGCCCGCCGGCCGGCGCTCTGATGGGCCCCCAGACCCCCGCCCACCCCCACAGGAGGCTGGCCTTCTTCCCCGCACAGCACCCCATGGCAGGTGAGAGCTTGGCCTATGTGATGGCTGCTAGTCGTCCCCGGGGCATTGCAGACAGCTGTGCCTGACACACACTGCCCAACCTACCCCGTCCCACTGTGCCCCCCATGAGGAGGGGCAGTCCCCCTCAAGAGGACCTGGGGAGGCTTGAGGGCAAATGGCAACCCCCAGGCTGGGGCCAGGCCGGGGCAGGAGGTCAGGGAGTGGGCCTCAGCTTGGCCAAAGCCGCCTAGTCCAGGGAGGCTCTGCCCAGTGCCCGCTGCGTGCCAGGCCCCTGCCCCTGGAGGCCGAAGTCCAGGGCCTGCCACTCCCCGACACTGGAGAAGTAGAGTGGGCGCAGCGAGGTGGACACCCGCCCCGCCTCCCCACCTGGGCTGCAGGGAGGCCAGGCACCCTGGGTGAGCTGCAGGCCATGAACAGGAGGGACCTCCATCTGGTCCCTGGAGAGCAGTGTCGGAGACCCCTGGGCCCACCTCCGCGTGCCCACCTCCCTCCTCCCCCTGCGGATCCGTCCAGACCTGGGCAGCGGGTGCGGTTGCTGGGAGGAGCCCACAGCCTGCAGGGCCCAGTGTCCACAGTGGGCAGGGACCATGTCCCTTGGTGCTAGACTCCCAGCTGGGCAGGCAGACGGGGCTGGCGGGAAGGGAAAAGGTGACAACCCTGCCAAGCTGGGCACCTCGTCACCCGGGCTGCGGCTCCGAGCTGGCAGTGCCCAGAGGCCCCCGCAGGCCTGGCTGCACGTGCCCAGGCAGGAAGGAGGGTCTCTGCCCTGAGTGTGGGCGGCTGCGGGCAGGAGGCCAGGCTCCCTAGAGCCTCCTCGGGCTTCTGGGGAAGGAAGGGTGCTCCCAGCAGGGCTGGGGGTCCGGGGGCTGCGCCAGGACCTCTCGAGGGCAGCCCAGCCCAGCCCCAGCTGTTACACGGAGCTGAGGGCCGGGGACACCGGCGCGAGCGCTGTGACCACACTGTATTTTGTTTTCACTGAAACGTGTGATGAGCTCTGGCTACGCTTGCAAGGTGGAGCAGCTGTACTTCTGGGTGAGTCACCTTTAGGCGCGTGCTCAGTCGTGCCCGACTTTTTACGACCCCATGGACCGCGGCACACCAGGCTGCCCTGTCCACCGTCTCCCGGAGCTTGCTCCAGCTCATGGCCTTCGAGTCTGTGACGCCCTCCAGCCATTTCCTCCTCTGTCGCCCCCTTCTCCTCTAAAGTTTAAAAAACTAGGGACTTTCCTGGTGCTCCGGTGGCTAAGACTGCTCCCAACGCAGGAGGCCCAGGTTCGATCCCGGGTCGGAGGACCAGATCCCACACGCTGAAACTAAAGATCCCTCCGTGCCTCAGTGAAAATTGAAGATCCTGGCGGCCACGAGACCCAGCACAGCCAAATACGCTTTTTAAAGAACTGTTTTCAGAATCCAGTTGCGACAGTCGCTCTAGACGAGTCGTTTTACGCAGTCACGTCTGACTGCGGACACGTGCGACCCCACGGACTGCAGCCCTCCAGGCTCCTCTGCCCCTGGTATTTTCCAGGCAAGAATGGTGGAGTGGGTTGCCATTTCCTTCTTCAGGGGACCTTCTCGACCAAGGGGTCAGACCCACGTCTGCAACGGCAGGTGGAGTCTTCACCACCGCGCCACATGGGGAGCCCTGAGTCGTTTCGTGTAAAGATGTTTTATCAATTATGGTTGAGCTTTGCCTTCTAATCGTAAGAGTTGGCTTTTTATCGGGCTTCCCGGGGGTGGTAAAGAACCTGCGGCTCAGGCCTGGGGTGGGGGAGGATCCCCCGGAGCAGGGCATGGCAACACACCCCAGCACTCTTGCCCGGAGAATCTCATCAGGAAGAGAAACCTTGAAAAACTTAGGGAACTTTGACCGGCAGTCTTGGTCAGGGAGCCTGGAAGGGCCACGCATGCCTGACTCAGACCCCCCAGCCCCACAGGGATGAGGCTGCCGCGCCCCGGCCTCCAGTGCCGCATTCCCACAGAGGCTGCAGCGCCAGCGGGCGCTCTGCGTTTTCTGGCCACGCAGCTGGCGGGAGTTCCCAGACCAGGGACTGAACCCGGGCCGTGGCAGTGAAAGCCAGGAATTCGAACCACTGAGCCACCAGGGCACGCCCTGTGCTTGGTGCTTCCTGGTGGGCACCTGCTGCCCCTGCCCCCGAGGAGCTCCGGTGGACGGCGGGCCAGGCCCCTACGTGTGGGGAGAGGGCCACATGTCCTCCAGCTTGTGAGAGGGCTTCAGGGGGGCTCACCCTTCCCGCTCCCCTGCAGTAGTGTTCCTACTCTGCTGGGTCTACACGTGGAGGAGGCCGCCCTGCCTGCGGCGGGGACAGAGCCTGCAGTGGGGGGACAGGGCCTGCGGGGGGGACAGGGCCTGCGGGGTCAGGCAGGGCCTGGAGGGGACAGAGCCTGGGCGGGGGACAGGGCCTGCAGGGTCAGGCAGGGCCTGGAGGGGACAGGCCCTGTGGGGGGACAGGGCCTGCGGGGGGGACAGGGCCTGCGGGGGGGACAGGGCCTGCGGGGTCAGGCAGGGCCTGGGGTGGACAGGGCCTGGGCGGGACAGGGCCTGCGGGGGGGACAGGGCCTGGAGGGGACAGAGCCTGGGGTGGACAGGGCCTGGGAGGGACAGGGCCTGCGGGGGGGACAGGGCCTGCGGGGTCAGGCAGGGCCTGGAGGGGACAGAGCCTGGGCGGGGGACAGGGCCTGCAGGGTCAGGCAGGGCCTGGAGGGGACAGGGCCTGGAGGGGGACAGGGCCTGTGGGGGGGACAGAGCCTGGTTGGGGGACAGGGCCTGCAGGGGGCGGGCAGGGCCTGGAGGGGGACAGGGCCTGGAGGGGGACAGGGCCTGTGGGGGGGACAGAGCCTGGTTGGGGGACAGGGCCTGCAGGGGGGCGGGCAGGGCCTGGAGGGGACAGGGCCTGGGGTGGGGACAGGGGCTGCAGTGGGGGGACAGGGCCTGTGGGAGGGACAGGGCCTGCGGGGGGGACAGGGCCTGGGCGGGGGACAGGGCCTGCAGGGTCAGGCAGGGCCTGGAGGGGACAGGCCCTGTGGGGGGACAGGGCCTGCGGGGGGGACAGGGCCTGCGGGGTCAGGCAGGGCCTGGGGTGGACAGGGCCTGGGCGGGACAGGGCCTGCGGGGGGGACAGGGCCTGGAGGGGACAGGGCCTGGGGTGGACAGGGCCTGGGAAGGACAGGGCCTGCGGGGGGGACAGGGCCTGCGGGGTCAGGCAGGGCCTGGAGGGGACAGAGCCTGGGCGGGGGACAGGGCCTGCAGGGTCAGGCAGGGCCTGGAGGGGACAGGGCCTGGAGGGGGACAGGGCCTGTTGGGGGGACAGAGCCTGGTTGGGGGACAGGGCCTGCAGGGGGGGGGCAGGGCCTGGAGGGGGACAGGGCCTGGAGGGGGACAGGGCCTGTGGGGGGGGACAGAGCCTGGTTGGGGGACAGGGCCTGCAGGGGGCGGGCAGGGCCTGGAGGGGACAGGGCCTGGGGGGGGGACAGGGGCTGCAGGGTCAGGCAGGGCCTGGAGGGGACAGGCCCTGTGGGGGGACAGGGCCTGGAGGGGACAGAGCCTGGGGTGGACAGGGCCTGGGGGGGATAGGGCCTGCAGTGGGGATAGAGCCTGTGGTAGGGGGACAGGGCCGGGGGGGCCCGGGGGAGCCCTGGGCCTGGGGCTCCACTCAGGCCTGGGCTGGGGGTGGAGGCCCCGCCTGGCCGCCACCTGGCCCCCGCCGCTGCAGGAGCTGACCACGGAAGGCCCGATGGTCACACAGCGCTTGGGGGGCGGGCTGTCCCATTCTGACACGCTGCTGACCGCCGCCCCATCCCCCCGGAGGGCCCCGTTGGCTGGGCGGCGGTGGCAGGATGACTAGGCCTGGCGCGGAAGAGCGCCCCCAGCCCGGGAGGCCAGGTGCTGCCTTGGCCGGGTTTAGGGTCTGGTGGGGTCGGGCGTAGGGTAGGAGCTTTCAGAGGGGCTGGGGCTGCCCCCCGGCTTAGGCGGAGCATGATGGGTCCTTTGGGAGGTTGACCACCAGGTCACTGAGGCCAGAGTCCCTGAGCAGACCTGTGCTAACCGGCCAGGCCCAGGGAGGTCAAGGCAGGGCCCCCAGATCCCCCGTCCTACCCCATCTAGCTGGGAGGAAGGACCCAACCAGGGCCAGGCCCTTCCCAGAGGAGAAGAGGCGGCCTGGGACTGAGCCAAGGCCTGAAGCCTCGGGCCCGGAGGCCAAGGGTGGGCGGAGGTGGCCCAGGGCGAGCTCGGGGGTCGAGTACAGGTCCTTCCCATGTCTGACGGAGCCCAGCACCCAGTGCCCAGCTCTGTCCTCCCTCAGGGGTGTCTGAGGCCACCCATGCCCTCCACAGCTGCCCTCCAGCCCCCAGGACCAGGGTGTGGGGCCGCCCCCCACCGCCGCCGGCCTTCCCTGCCCCCTCCTCCCCTGCCCGCCTCCCGGGCGGTGACCCAGGTCCCCCCAGCCCTGTTCTGGCCCCGCTTTGGCCTCAGGGCTGTGGAGCCTCCTGCTACCCTGCCTGTTCCAGAGTGAGAACACCCTGGCCTTGAGCCCGACCCCTGGGCTCCCGCCTGGAACAGAGCATTCTGTCCTCTGCCTGGTGCAGCTGGGCCAGTGTGGGGAGGCACCCGGAGGAGGCAAGGGGCGGCCGAGCCCGGGAGGCTGGCTCGGGGGCCTCCCTGGGAGGGTTGGACCCAGTGGGCACCCCACCTGCCCCGTTGGCTTCCCACGCTGTCCAGGCTGTGACCCAGATGCCCCCATCTCTGGCGGGCAGGGCCTGGTTGGGCCCCGCCCCTGGAGCCCACCCCCAGCCTGGTTCTGAGGAGGACGTCGTGGGGTCACACCCCTAGGGAGGGGTGCCCGCCCAGCCGGCAGATAAAGAGGTGGGCGAGCCTGGGGTCAGCCGCACCAGTGGCGCGTCCCGCCCCGCCCCTGCTGGGATGGGCCTGTGGGAGGCTCTGTGGGTGCTTCTGTGCCTGCCGAGAGCCCTCCAGGGCCAGGGCCCACACACCCGGGCAGCCCCCAGCTCCGTTCTGCACAGTTTCGAGGACAGCAAGGTCAGGGCCAGGAAGGGACGGGAGGTGCCCGCCGGGCCCGGGTGCGGGGAGTCAGCCAAGCCAGCTCTCTGGGCACCCCTGCCATGGAAACCCCTGGCCTCCAGCAGCAGAGAACCCTAGACTCCCCCGTAGTCCCCACCTCTCCCTGCAGAGTTGTGGGGAACGTCTCAGTCCCTCTGCACAGAGAGGCCCCCGGGCCAGCGTCACAGTCCCTGCTGGGCCCGGGCTCTCTCGGGCTCCTGCGGGCATGAACAAACCCGGGAGCCGTTGCCCGGCCCCTGCCTACCCCCAGCCCCTTGCAGTTCCAGGGGGAGTGGTTTGTCCTCGGCCTGGCAGGCAACACCCACACGGTAGCAGACAGGTCCCTGCTGAGCCCTTTCACGGCAACGTTCACGCTAAACAAAAACAACCGCTTAGAAGTGGCATACGCCATGTTCCGGTGAGTGAGGGGCTGGGGCCCAAACCCTCAGAGGCCGATGCTTCCGTGGCAGCTCCGCCGAGGGCTCCGGCCGCACTCTCCCAGGGCCTTCCTCCTAACTTGATGTCTAGCACAAGCTGCTAACAACCTCACCCCGGGTCTGGGGGGCCGTCTTCAAAAGAGGGGTGGCACGGACTAGATCACAGACTCAGGAGAGCCCAGGGCTGGTGGATGCCAGGTTCCACGGGATCCAGGATCTCAAGACACTGTGATCAGAGGCTCCTCACCCCCCTCCCTCTCCTCCTCTCAGCTCTGCCTGCCCTAGACTTCCTTTCAGGCAGGTTCTCCCCTCACAGGGATAACATGGTGGCTTACACTGACCTCCTCAGTATCAAAATTCCAGAACAGAAGAAACACCCAGGCCGGCCTGGCCATGGTGTCTGGTCGGCTCTTCTTGAGTCCTGCATCCCCCTGGACCTGTTGCTGTGTTGTCCAGGGCGACAGGCACTGTGGTGGACCGGCCGGGATGACTGGCTGGGGAGAAGTGGGGAGGCTTGATGGACAGCCCTGGGGTCCCCTGGGGGTGCACAGCCCCCCTGGAGATGGGGAAGCCACAAGGCTTCCTTACCCGGGCAGCTCCTCCAGCAGGTCCCGTGGCCTTCCTCGCCCACCCACCCACCCACCCAGAGATCTCTTTTGCTTGGGGCCCTTGGATCCCGGCATGAGACAGGAAGCCCGGAGGCCAGCACCGGGGCACACAGCAGCCCCCTGCCCCGGCTCTGTGCAGGCCCAGCCACGCCAGACCCCAGCGGGGAGTCTCCAAATCCTTACCCGCTCCCGATCCCTCCGAGGGCTGGGACCCAGTGCAAACGCCACCTCCGGAAGCCTCCGCTGTTGCTGTCAGTCGAGTGCGTTTGCCTGGCAGGGTCAGGGCACCAGGTCCTGCCTCCCAGCTCAAGTCCAGGGCCCACCCAGAGCTCTCCCAGGCACGTCACGGCCCAGAAACACCGTCCCTCGAGCGTGCGCCTCGGGTGCATTTCAGGTCTGATTCCAGGCCAAGGAATGGTCAACGGATGGTCCAGACCGAGGCCACAGATGGGTGGGCCACACGGCATCAGAGCTCCCAGGGCTGAGGTCCCCCTCCACAGGGCAAAGCCCCAGGTCTGCGTAGGGCTTGTGAGTGGGCCCTCCCGGTGGGTCCACCTGGGGGCGGCGCCTGGGAAAGGCCTGGCCAGGTTCTGGAACCTTCTTCCTGCCTGTCCCCCTCCCCAGGGGCCAGCGCTGTATCACCTGGTCGTACGAGCTTATTTCTCAGTCCCAGCCTGGGGTGTTCTCAGTGGATCACAGTGGAGGTGAGGGGGCGGGGGGCGGGGGAGGAGGGGGCAGCCTGTGGGTGCTGGTGGGGAGGCCTGACGAGGCTGCACCCCCAGAGCCCGGGGCGGACCCCGAGGAGATCCACGTGCAAGACACAGACTACGCATCCTTCGCCCTCCTGCTCTCCAGGAAGCAGTCGGGCCTGCAGTTGGTCCTCAGGGTCAGCCTGCTGTGTGAGCCCCTCGCCCCAGCGCGGCCGGTCAGGATGGGTGGGGGGCGGGGAGGCCAGCCTGTGCTCCCCCACCTCGTGGCTGAAGCCAGGCTGTGCTCCTCGGCCCCCAGGCAGAATATGGGCCATTCAGACTCAGTTGCTGGACAAGTTCGTCTGCCTGGTCCGAGCTCAGGGCCTCTCGGACGACAACATCATCTTCCCGGACCTGACAGGTGGGCTTCTGTCCCAGCTGGGGTCTGCCCGGGGCCTCGGAGCCTTGTGGGGCCCTGCGGGAGCCCGGCCCACACTTGGGGCCCAAGTGTAGGGTCCCAGCTACCCCAGGGTTCAGCCTGAGTGTGTACTGGGGGTCTCACTGCTCTTTGGTCTCCTCCCCACCTGGGTCCCCTTCCCCGGGGCCACCCCCTCCCCCAGGGTCTCTCTTCCCCCAGGTCACCCCTCTACACCCAGGTCACCCCCTCCCACCCGGGTCCCCCTCCCCCAGGCCCCCCCCTCCCCTGCCAGGTGCCCCTCCCATCACCCCTGAGTTTCTTGCCTCTGCCCTTACACGTGATAGCCACATGCTTGAGCATACACCCCTTACACACACACACATGCATACACACGTGCACAGGGAGGATGCCCTCGGGGACACACTCACAAGCACGTGCACGCCCACCGCACACCCACCATGCCTGGCCACCGAGGTCTGCAATGAGTCTGGCCCCATGGGCCACTCCCCCCCAGGAGGTCAGGCTGGCGGCAGGGCAGCCCCTCGAGGTGCCTTGGCCCCCACCCCAGCCCCTGCCCCCTCCCTCCCACCTGCCTCTTCCCCTTTCCCTCCTGAAAGAGACTTGCGCACGTGTGTGCGCATGCGTGCACGTGTGTCAGTGTTTGCTGTGTGTACATGTGTGCACGTGTCGGTGTGTCCGTGTGTGTGCACGTGTGTCAGGGTGTGCACGTGTGCGTGCGTCTGTGTCTGCCTCAGCTTCCCTCCCAGCTCTGCCCCGGCCCCTCCGGCCTCTGTCCCGAGGCTCTGTCTCTCCATCAGACTGGCCAGTCCTGCCTGACAACTGCTGAAAGATGACTTCACCTCACCCTCCCCCCCGCCAAACCCGGCCTCACTGCCCTGCTCTCCCCGCCTCCACTCCCAGCGTGAAATAAATGCGCTGTGCTGGGGCCTAGGAGTGTGAGCGACCGTGACCTTGGGGCAGGTGGGGAGGCACCCGGGTGGGGGCTGCTTTCGGAGCACCCGTGCCCAGCCCCTGCCCACCAGGGGCGTGCGCACAAGGGCGTGAGTGTGTCTGTATGTCCTTGTGGGCGGTACTGGGTGGTTCCCAGGACAAGGCCCCTCATCCTCCAGCTCCTTGCTGGGGGCCCTCAAAGGCCCCTCTCTGCCCCCAGAAGGCCTGGAGGACTGGACACAGAGGCCCCAGGCTGGGGAAGGGGAGCTGGGCCTCCTGCCGCTGAGGGTGTGGGGACAGGGACACTGCAGGACAGAGACCTGCCAGCCGGGACACCAACCCCAGTCTGAGCACCAGGGCACCGCCCCTTCCTGAGTCTCCTCCTGGTGTACCCCAGGATCTACCCGCCCAGGAGGTGTAGTGTGCGCCCAGGGCCAGGGTGGAACTGGCCCCAGGAGAGGGCAACAGGCATCCAGAGAGACCCCTGCTGTGCCTGACCTTGGCCTCCAGGCGCATCTACCCTCAGGAGAACTCCGGGTGGGGCTGGTTTAAAACTCCTCTGAAAGCAGCCCTTCCAGCATCCCTGGGCGGTGGAGCCTGGTCCCACAGACATGTCCACCGAGCAGGGTGTCGCAGAAACCAGGCAGGTTCTGGGACGGAAGCCCTCCTTGATGACCCAGATCGACCCCATAATAGACCCCAGGGGCCCAGCGTGTGACGGCCTCCTGTGGTCACGGTTTGATATCTCTGTGTGCATCTGACTCTCCAACAGCTCAGGCTGTCCAGACACAAGCCTGCTCTGCCCGCCGCTGTGTCCCAGACCCCGAAAGGCAGCGGACACAGAGGAGGCAGTGAAGACCTGCCTGCTGGGGCAGGGGGCGGGCCCTGAGCGGATGGACGGATGGAGGGAGGGGGGGTGAGCAGAGGGCTCAAGGTGTGCAGGTGGGTGGCTGGTGGGAGGACAAGTGGAGAAGGTGGGCATGAGGGTGGCTGTGTTTCTGACCGAAGGCTTGTGGTTGTGGGGTGCATCCTTCCTGAGTGAAGATGGGCCTCTCCTCTGTGGACTGGCCACCGGGTGGTGGTTCACAGGCTGGACCCTCCGCCGTGGTCTCTTCTCTGCCCCGCCGTGTTCCTTCCTCTGTCCTTCCCCTGCTGACCCATGGTGTTCTCCGTGGACAGGGGCCATCCTTAGATGCAGGTCTAAGCCCTCGCCGGCCTGGGGCACGGGCCAGGCAGGGGACAGCAGTTGGGTGGGGTACGGACCCCAGGTGCAGGCAGAGAGGAGGGGCCCCGCTCAGCCCCCAGCCTTCTTCTTAACCCTGCACAGCCCTGTGAGGGGCAGGGGGTGCTCTTGGTGCCTCTGCACAGATGAGGAAACTGAGGTTCAAGGATGCTGCCCGACCCCTTGGCAGTCACCAGACCTCTGGCCACCTGCACGCCCCTCCTGTCTGGTCAGTGGGGTGGGCCTGAGGTTCACTGTCAGCTGGCCTGGAAGCACTGCGAGGGTTGGGGGTGGATAGGCGCTCTGGTCCTGAGGGGACTGAGCCGGGGTTGGGCAGAGACGAATGCTGGAAGGATGTGGTCTGGCCTGCAGCTGCCCCGCTGATCTCCGTGGGAAGACAGAAAAAAATAAAATAAGTCACTTCAGTCGTGTCCGACTCTGAGAGACCCCATAGACGGCAGCCCACCAGGCTCCATCCCTGAGATTCTCCAGGCAAGAACACTGGAGTGGGTTGCCATTTCCTTCTCCAGTGCATGAAAGTGAAAAGTGAAAGTGAAGTCGCTCAGTCATGTCCCACTCTTTGCGATCCCATGGACTGCAGCCCACCAGGCTCCTCTATCCATGGGATTTTCCAGGCAAGAGTACTGGAGTGGGGTGCCATCGCATTCTCTGATATTTAAAGTCTGCTGCTGCTGCTACTAAGTCGCTTCAGTCGTGTCCGACTCTGCCCCAGAGACGGCAGCCCACCAGACTCCGCCGTCCCTGGGATTCTCCAGGCAAGAACACTGGAGTGGGTTGCCATTTCCTTCTCTGCGGGAAGACAGAAGGGCCTGTTTAACCGTCTGAAGAGCCGTTTCTGACTCTGAGCTGCCAGGCCCCGCCCACGAGTGACCGGCAGCGCTGGGAGCCTTCGGGGTGTCCCGCAGCCCCGCCCTCCGGCCTGCCCCGCCCCGCCCCGCCCTGGCCCCGCCCCGCCCTGGCCCCGCCCTCCAGTCTGGCCCCGCCCTCCGTGCCCCGCCCATCGGTGACCGGCCGCGCAGGGAGCCTGCAGGGTGTCCCCAGTCCCGCCCTTCATGGCCCCGCCCTTCCCTGGCCCTGCCCCCTGGCCCCGCCCTCCGGCCCGGCCCTGTCCTCCAGGCTGGGTCTCTGCCTGTCCCCCTGGGAGGGTGTGGGGCAATGGCCCCGCCTGGCAGACCCAAATGGCTTGCTTTTGGCTAAAGTAGACGCGTAGCTGCGCAGGGTCACTGCAGCCGCCCACCCCCTATCCCCGCTGGCCCGAGTGTTCCCACGGCTGTCCTACTGGCCGTCTGTCCAGGTCACGCCCTTGGCCCATGCCACCTGCCGCCTCTCTCTGAGGCTGGCTGGCTGGACGTCCCTCCCTGGGACGGCTCTGGGTGGCTCGGTTACCAGCCTGTCCCCAGGACGGGTCAGTGTCACCTGGAACCCCACCTCTGCCCTCTGACAAGCAGAAACCCTGTAAAGTCGAAAGCGGGGGCCTGTCCCTGGATGCAGACTCACTGGCACCTGAGCCTTTAGAGGCATGAAGACGTCAGAAGACCCCAACCCCCTGGGGGGCTCAGCCCTGCGGTTCTCTCAACCAAGCCCCCTTGCAGGCAGGGCAGTGTGGTGGCCACCTGCCATCAGGGCCAGACATGGGCGAGGGGCCAGACATGGGCGAGGGCCCAGACCAGGCCCCAATCCCGGTCGTGGGTTTCTAATCCTGCTGGCTGGGTGGACACACGGGCCCAGCTGAGCTGTGGCCGTGACGTTGGTGGGGGTGTAGAGTCCGGGAACCCGAGGGTCAGTGCAGCTGTTTCCTCCCAGGTCTGGGGCCCCCGAGGGCGGAGACATGACTGGGAGGATGGAGCTGCGTCTGGGTCTGGGTGGCCGCAGTGACTGCCCCGGCGCAGGAGAGACCACCCCAGCCCCTGGGGGACCATTTCAGGGAGAGCAGCCCCCACCAGGGAGAGAGGGCCCTTGAGGCCTCAGGACCCTTTGAGGCCCCATGTCTGCGACTGGGCTTGCTGGGTCTGACCATGTGATGGGGGACAGGGCAGGGCAGCTAGAGGGACAGCTGCACGCCTGTGGGACTGGGGAGAGGGCACAGGGCTCCTGCCGCTGCAGGGCCGGCGGGTGTGGAGAGGGCGGGACTACGGGCGGCTGACCCCCATCCCCTTCCCTGGTGAGGAAGCCACAGTTCCCCGCTGTGGTGGGGGAGGGTTGGGGCGATGCTGAAACATGGCCTCCACCTCCTTGGCCTTGCCCAGGCCTCCAGCACACCACACACACACACACACACGCACACCACACACACACACACACACGAGCACACGCAGGCGCACACATGCCCCCTGCACACGTGCCCACACGGCTCTTGTTCCTGGTAACGTGGGGGCACTAGCTGTGAGGTCTGAGGCCCGCGGCAGCCCCACACAGGGCCAGCCCAGCACCCACCACCCAGGAAGGGACACACAAGATCCCAGCCTTGGAAATGCCGGAGGAGGTCAGGGGAGGAGGCACCAGCCGCTGAGCAGGCGATCAAGGCTCTCACACCTCCTGCCCCGGGGTGTGCGCTCTGCTCTCCACGCCCGCACGCTTCCGGGACGCAGCCTAGACAGAGCGTGCTGCACTCCTGCCGGTGTGTGGCCAGGCCCCAGGTGAGCCTTCGGATTCAGCGGCGGGTGTGGAGAGCAGCTCGTCTTTGCAGCCCAAGACACGCCTCGTGAGGACGCTCCCGCACTCGTGAAAGCTGCCAACCTGGATGGCCCTCCCTGTCCACGTTCGGGGCTAGGTCCAGCCTCAGCAGGAGAGCCCCAGGGGCTGTGAACCTGCCCCGCAATGTTCAGCCACGAAAAAGAAGGGTCTGACACGCGCTGCACCAGCGTGAACCCCGAGGACACTGAGTAAAAAGGCCAGACACAAAAGGCCACAGAGCGTGTGGTTCCATTTACATGAAGCGTCCAGGATAAGCAGACCCACAGACAGACGGTGGAGCGGTGGTTGCTGGGGGCTGGGGCGGAGGGGTTAGGGAACCCTAAGTAGCTTCAGAGTGGGGGCTGGAATCCAGGAAGACCAAGGCGTGGCTCGGGGCGGGGGAGCTTCTGGCCCCACCCAGACCTCCTGGGGGCACATCACTAACAGCCAGTCATTTAATTGCCTGCTTGATGCAGCCTCCCCAGACCCCGCCTGTGAGGCCTGAAGTGGTCCGCTCCGTGAGTGCGCAGAGGTGCTGGCAAGGCCGTGCATCCTGGCCGTCGGCCGATTCCACCCTGTACCTTCAGGACACATTTCAAATAGCAAGAGAACTGTGGGCCTGCTTGTGTGGACTGCCCCAGCTGGTACTGAGCCAAGGAAGGGGTCACGGGAGCCCCTGATTATAGCTGGGGAGGTGGTGGCATCCGATGTGAGGGGACAGCCCTGTGGGATGGAGTCCTTGGTCTGTGGGGGTCTGGACATACGCCAGGGAGTTAGTGTCAAAATCAAACTGTGGGACCCCCAGCTGGTGCCGAGAACCAGAGAACTGGCTGGGGTGGAAACCGCCACGCTTGCTGTCAGAGTGCTGTAAAAGTGGCTCAGAGCTGCGTGCTCGGAATGAGGCTGCTGCGTCACAGGGATCCCATGTCTAGAGTTAATAGATGCTGCCCACAAACACGTACATGTGTGCACATACACATATATACACACATGTGTACATAGAGGAAAACCCACGCATGTGTGCACACGACTACACTCACACACACACACAAATATATCGCTGTTTAGTCGCCCAGTTGTGTTGACTCTTTGTGACCCCATGGAAAAAACAGGTGGGAAAGATATAAAGCACAAAGTGAGAAAGTAAATTTAAATCCCAATATAAGTTATTACATTAAACAAAGTTAACTAAATACATCTTAAAAGGCTCATCAGATAAACTTTTTTAATTAACTGATTTATTTCTGGCTGCGCCGAGTCTGTCGCTGCCCAGGCCCTCCTCTGGCTGCGGGGAGCAGGGGCTACTCGTCTGGTGGTGCCCGGCTTCTCGCTGCAGTGGCGCTCTTGATCGGAGCACGGGCTCTGCAGCGCGCGGGCTCAGGAGCTTTGGCGCATGAGCCTAGCTGCTCCACGGACCAGGGACAAACTCATGTCTCCTGCACTGACAGGTGGATTCTTTACCCGGGAAGCTCCCAGACCAGGATTTTTTTTTTTTAATGCATCATAGGCTGTTTTATGAGAGGAACATTTAAGACAAAAGGGTAAATAGATGTTAGGAGAAAAAAAAGAAAAAGGGATACAACAACAAAATGCTAGGAGATAAAGGAAAAAAATTCCCTAGGTGAATACAGGTCCAGTGAAAGCTATAATAATGCCAGACAAAGAAGACTTTAGGACAGAAGAACTACCAGTGACTAAAGGGTCGTTTCATGATGACAGCAGAGTCAAGAACGTACGGGAACTTTCCATTTGTATGAAGTTAATCACACGGCCTCAAAATAACAAAAGCAAGAAATAACAGAACCACAGGCGGCGCAAGCCCACAATCCTCGAGGGTCAGCTTCCCGGACCTCCCTCCCTAGATGGCAGTGCTGGCTCCGGGCGTTAAGGACAGGAGGTCTGAGTAACGCGGGTGTGCAGAGGGCACTGCGCTCAGCAGCCGAACGCCATACCCTCTCCCCAAGGACACAAGGAGGTCTTCCCAACAGCCTTACTGAGCTGAAGCTGGCATGCAGCAAGCGGAACACATTTCGGGAGACACACTGATAAGGTGGTAAACGTGTACGTCCATGCAACCATCGCGGTGGAGCCAAGTAAGTGAGTGCGTCACCTCGAAAGCTTCCTTGAACCCCTCACCCCCACCCACTGCTGTTATTACAGGTAAGTTTGCTCCTTCTGGTTTCATCTGAGTGGAAACGTGCAGAGCAGACACTTCTATTGGCTTCTTTCACTCAGAAAAAATGAGCTTGTGATGCATCCATATTGTTGCTTGAATCAATGGTCCATTCCTTTTTGCTGCTGAGAGACGGGCATCCCAGACCCCCTGCCCTGCCTCCCGACAAACCTGTATGCAGGTCAGGAAGCAACAGTTAGAACTGGACATGGAACGACAGACTGGTTCCAAACTGGTAAAGGATACATTAAGGCTGTATATTGTCACACTGCTTATTTAACTTATATGCAGAGTACATCTTGTGAAATGCCGGGCTGGATGAAGCACAAGCTGGAATCTTGTGGAATATTGGAATATTGCTGGAAGAAATATCAATAACCTCAGATACGCAGGTGACACCACCCTTATGGCAGAAAGCAAAGAGGAACTGAAGAGCCTCTTCATGAAAGTGAAAGAGGAGAGTGAAAAAGCTGGCTTAAAACCCAACATTCAGAAAACTAAGATCATGGCATCTGGTCCCATCACTTCATGCAAATAGATGGGGAAACAATGGAAACAGTGATAGAGTTTGTTTTCTTGGGCTCTAAAATCGCTGCAGATGGTGACTGCAGCCATGAAATTAAAAGAAAAGCTATGACCAACCTAGACAGCATGTTAAAAAGCAGAGACATTACTTTGCTGACAAAGGTCCATCTAATCAAAGTCATGTTTTTGCCAGTGGTCATGTATGGATGTGAGAGTTGGACTATAAAGAAAGCTGAGTGCTGAAGAACGGATGCTTTTGAACTGTGGTGTTGGAGAAGACTCTTGAGAGTCCCTTGGACTGCAAGGAGATCCAACCAGTCAATCGTAAAGGGACTCAGTCCTGAGTAGTCATTGGAAGGACCGATGCTGAAGCTGAAGCTCCAATACTTTGGCCACCTGATGGGAAGAACTGACTCACTGGAAAAGACCCTGATGCTGGAAAAGATTGAAGGCAGGAGGAGAAGGGGGCGGCAGAGGATGAGATGGTTGGGTGGCATCACTGACTCAATGGACATGAGTTTGAGCAAGCCTCGGGTGTTGGTGATGGACAGGGAAGCCTGGCATGCTACAGTCCCTGGGGTCGAAAAGAGTCGGACACGACTGAGTGACTGAACTGAGTGCTTAACTGCACAGATGCACCAAAAGCTGGTCATACATCTGCCCCCTGATGGGCATCTCAAGTGTTTACAGTTTTGCACTTCAGCTCAGGTCAGTTACATTTTTTACTATGACCAGTAAATCTAGTTTATGTGGGTATTTACAAAATTTAACCAACTACTAGACCACAAATCGAATTTCCATAAACAGAAAGAATTAAATGGAGGAGTAGGGGCCTTCCCTGGTGGTCCAGTGGCTAAGACTCCACGTTTCCACTGCAAGGGGTTCAATCTCTGGTGGGAAAACTAAGATCCCACATTCGGCATGGTCAAGAAAATTTTTTTTAATTTTTAAATGGAGTGATAAATGTTATCTGACCACAAAACAAACATATTGTAAATCAAACCTTCTTTAAAAACAAATCTCTGCAGTTCTGGTAATTAAGAAATGTGCTTCTAAGGCCATTATAAATTACCTATAGTTGAATTTCTAAAAAGGAAAAAAGGAGGGAAGAAAGTTCTAAATACTTGATGAGCAATTAAAGAGGAAATAGAGGTGGCAATCAGAGATCGGTTTCTGCCTTTCTTTATTTCTTTATCTCTGGCTGTGCTGGGTCTTGGCTGCTACACAGGCTTCCTTGGCTGTGGAGTGTGGGGGCTCCCTCTGGTTGCGGAGAAGGGGCTCTAGGCACCTGGCGTCAATAGTTCCGGCTCCCCGGCTCAGTTGCTCCGCAGCAGGTGGGATCTTCCTGGACCAGGGATCGAGCTCATGTCTCCCGCGATGGCAGGCGGACTTTTTACCACTTAGGCATGAAAGTGAAAGAGGAGAGTGAAGAAGTTGGCTTGAAGCTCAACATTCAGAAAACGAAGATCATGGCATCCGGTCCCATCACTCCATGGGAAATAGATGGGGAAACAGTGGAAACAGTGTCAGACTTTATTTTTGGGGGCTCCAAAATCACTGCAGATGGTGACTGCAGCCGTGAAATTAAAAGACGCTTACTCCTTGGAAGGAAAGTTATGACCAACCTAGATAGCATATTCAAAAGCAGAGCCATTACTTTGCCGACTAAGGTCCGTCTAGTCAAGGCTATGGTTTTTCCTGTGGTCATGTATGGTTGTGAGAGTTGGACTGTGAAGAAGGCTGAGAGCTGAAGAATTGATGCTTTTGAACTGTGGTGTTGGAGAAGACTCTTGAGAGTCCCTTGGACTGCAAGGAGATCCAACCAGTCCATTCTAAGGGAGATCAGTCCTGGGATTTCTTTGGAAGGAATGATGCTAAAGCTGAAGCTCCAGTACTTTGGCCACCTCATGCGAAGAGTTGACTCATTGGGAAAGAGTCTGATGCTGGGAGGGATTGGGGGCAGGAGGAGAAGGGGACGACAGAGGATGAGATGGCTGGATGGCATCACCGACTCGATGGACGTGAGTCTGAGTGAACTCCAGGAGATGGTGATGGACAGGGAGGCCTGGCGTGCTGCGATTCATGGGGTTGCAGAGTCGGGCATGACTGAGCGACTGAGCTGAACTGAACTGACTGAGGCATGAGGGAGGCCCTGAAGATATTTTTCACTAAACACATCAGAAAACACTTTCTGTCAAAGCTAGTGCCCGGGCCCTGGGGCTGGAGGGGTGGGGGGCGCGGTGTGTTAGCGGAGCGGAAGGGGGAAGGGTTAACCGCCTCGGTCAGGAAGTGGAGAAAACGGCAGCTCGCCCCGAGGGCGTCTCAGGAGGAAATAGACAGCCTGGCCAAGACCCAAACGGAAAAAGAGCGGCGCAGACAGCAACGTCCACGGCCGTTTCTGCAGCGGCCGGTCAAGTGGACGGACGACAGGCAAGGCTGCCTGAGGCAAAGGGATGAGGAAGCAGGGAGGAAGGAGAGAGGCGGTACCCACCGCCAGGCTGCACAGCCTGTCCGAGACCGTCCAGGGTCACGAGAGAGCATCACGGGCACCTTCACACGCCCAAGATGAAATGAGAAAAGTCCCAAACAAATGCCTCCTAAACTGTCACACGAGGACACGGAAAGCGGGGAGGGCTGCCGTGTCCCCTGGAACTGCAGACCGGACCCCCGACCCCGCGGCTGCCGCACTTGCCAGGACTCGAGGGGCCGCGGGGAGGGGGGCGGCTCCTCGGGACCCCCGCTGCAGCTGGGCCAGGCTGGGAGGGCAGGCCGGGGTCGGGGCCAGCCAGGGAGAGCCTCCACCACCCCCGCCCCGCGCGATCCCCGCCCCCGAACCACGTCAGGCCCGCACCGGAGAAGACCTGCTCGAGGGGAGACGCTCCTCCGAATAAAGGGCAGGGAGGGCAGATGTCCATGAAAAGCACTACACTGATGAACGGGGCGCCCGTGCAGGGCCTTTCCGCTGCCTGCGAGGCACACGCGAACTTCCGACAGCAGTGGGGAAGGGCAATCTCCCCCGTAGGAAACCGGGGTCCCCGCACAGCTGAGGAGGTACCCCTTTCTCCTCACCTGAGGGGCTGCCGGGTCCCCGTGGAACCACCTACTTCCTGCGCTCAGCCACAGGCCCACTGAAGGCTCTGTTTCAAAAAAAATAAATAAACCTGTAAAGTTAATCTCCAAGGACACGGATGTAAAACCCTAAGGAGGAAAGAAAAACGCGAAGGAAACCCCGGCAAGGGCAGGGCCCCAGGGCCAGCTGCCTGGTGCTCGGTCCGGGTCTGGGCTGGGAGGCCGCCAACCCCGGGGGCTCCACCTCTCCCGCCCTCCATCGGCCCCGCGGCCGCGCCTGCGCTGGCCGTGGTCCCGCCTGCCTCTTCTGCAGGCATGGGCGTCCTGGGAGGCCCTCTGGGAGCTCCGTGCTTCCCCACCGCCCTCCCGGCCCTCGCTTACAGAAACCCGTTGTCCCCCCCCCAGACTGGGTCGAGAGCCCCATCCCTGGCCCGGGGGCTGCCACAGTCTCCAGTTCAGTGACTGTGTCCCTGGAGGGGAGCCGGGCTGCAAGCTGCCTGGACAGGAGGCGGTCACAGGAAGTGTTGATGACCGGGACCCCTGCACCCCTGTTCGTGTCCCCCGGCTCTCGGGGAGGTGGCGCCTTAGGCTCGCTCCCGGGTGGAACACAGCCCTGCGTCCCTCGAGACAGAAGGGGTCCTCCGGGCGCTGCCCCGCGGTCACTGCTGTCGGTCCCCCTGGGAAGCCAGCCCACAGATCCAGGCACAGGGTCTGTGTACCGGGCATCTGCGGCAGGGCCGCCCTGCGTGCTTTCTTCTGGGCAGGATGCCAGGGCCTGGGTAGGCGCCCCGCGGGCCTGGACGGTGGATATGGGCCCGCTCGACGTGGCCGGACCACCAGACCCAAGTGACCTTGGGACAAGGTGGGAGGCAGGTGCCTGGCCCACTTGCCCCTCGGGTGGTCCCCACCCGGTGACCAGGCCAAGGGTGAGGAAGCATCAGGTGGGGTGGGCCTGGGCGCAGGGGTGTGCTATGTGAAGCTGGCCCCCCCTCGGGTCCCTGGGGCAGGGAGACGGGGAGAACAGGCCAGGAAGGGCCAGTCCTGGAATGTTGTGCCCTGCGGGGACGTGGGAGGCTGCAGGCTGGAGCCGGGCAGCTGGCCCGCTGTGGGCCCAGGCCCTGTGGGCGGCCGGATCAAGTCTCCTGATCCTGGCCCCACAGCCCCCAGCACCATCTGGGCCTGCTGGCCAGGGACCAGACCCTGGGGGCCTCCAGAGCTGACGCCACCCGCTTTCTGAGACAGGAAGAGGGGGACGGGCGGGCTGGGGTGTTCGGGGTCCTGGGGGACTGGATCTGTGGGTGCAGAACTGAGCGGGAGCCCCACCCCCGCCTGCCCTCCTGGGCCCATGCTGGCCCTAGGGAAACATATTTCCCAGTAGCCACCCCCCAACAAAGGGCAACCTGGGCCTGGTTGCCTGACTCCCCAGGAGTCACCCCTTGGCCCCCCAACACACACAGTGAGGACACAGGGCCCCCAAGGAGGATGGTGCCACGTGACTGGGGAAACCCGCTTGCTGAGGGAGACCCCCGTCCAGGGAGGGAGACCGTAGGGAGTCCTCCAGACACCTCTGCTTGGAAGACAGAAGGGGCAGGCTGTGTAGGGGGGCTTTGTGAAGGGCCTGCGCACCCCTGAGTGGCCATGGGGCAGGGCCGCGGGAACAGGGGCTGGGTGAGGCCTCCAGGCCAGTCTTGTCCTGGAAAGGGGCCCCTTGCAGACCCTGGACCTGACCTGGGAGCCAGGCGGGGCGGCCTGGACTCCAGCATGGAGGAAAGTGCGGGGCTGACAAGCCAGGCTCCCCACCCCCTGCCCCCGCCCCATGCAAGCTGACTGGTTCCCAGGAGCCAGAGGGACAGACAGACCCTGGGAGGGAGAACAGGCCCCCACTCAGCAGGTAGAGCCCTCCTGACCCCAGCCCTAGAGCACCCCGGAGCCATCACACCCCTTCTTTCCTCCCCAGGGGGCTTGCTGAAGGCTGGCAAGGCCAGAGTGCCAGGCGGCTGGAGTTCAGCCAGCAGGGTCCCCGGCTGGACGTCAAGGTGTCCAACGTCACCCATCACCCATGGCTGCCCGCACAGCAGGGCTCCTCCCGGGCAGCCATCTGGGGACCCCCTAGCGTTCTCCCAGACGGGAAATGGGGGTGGGGCTCGGGGAGGGTCATGGCTCTGGGCACCGCAGATCCAGCCCAGGGAACTGCCCGCAGGATCCCGGAGGGGTCTGAGGCCCACCTCCCTTCCCTGGTGAGGAGGCCACAGTTCCCTGGGTGCTGGGGGTAGGAGGGCACAAACATCGTTTCCACCAAGTCCACGCACGCAGACACGCACGCACACACGCACGCACACGCTGTCTCTTGTGTCTCTTCGGGATGATCGCCCCGCGGGCGGGCTGCTCGGGTGGCTCAGGCAGGAATGCTCTGGCGGGAAGCTGTTTTGTTTTGAAGGAAGTTATTGTATTTCTTAGGTCTGGGCGGATTAGCTGGGAGTCGGGTTTTTTCCACTCCAGCAATTTCTGGAGCCCCTGGACAGCAGATGTCCCATGAGGCCGCTGCACGTGGCGGGGTCCCCTGGCCGCCCCCTGGGGAAGGCTGGGCAGGTGGGCTGGGGAGACCAGTGTGAGGCCGCGGTGGTCCCAGAAGCAGACCCCACTCTGGCGTGTCCAGCTGGCCTGGTCTCGGGGATCCCACACCCTCCTTCCCCCGCGTCCTTGGGCCTGGGTCACGTCTCACCCCTACAAGGCCCTGGGGGGGTCCCTGTGTGCCCCTGGATGCCACAGCACCAAGTGGCATCCATGCCCACCCTGCTCCGGCGAGGGGACAGGGTGACTCAGGGGCAGGGAGCTGCCCCCACCCAGGGCCAGGCCTCCGGAGACAGCTGAGCCCTGAGGGCAGGGCGTGGGCGCCGGGTGTGGGAGGGCATGGGCTCAGGGCGGGGGCACGGGTCGCAGGGCGTGGCATGGGCGTGGCATGGGCGTGGCATGGACGCGGGGCGGGGCGTGAGTGTTGCGTGGGCGGGGGGCGAGGGGATGGGCGTGGGGGGAGGCATGGGGGCGGGGCAGGGGTGGGGCGTGGGCAGGGTGTGAGAGTGGCGTGGGCGTGGGGCGGGGGCCCGGGGCAGGGGCGGGACGTGAGGGGCATAGGCGCGGGGTGTGGGTGGGGCGGGGCATGGGCGTGGCATGGCGTGGTGTGGGCACCGGGCGTGGGGGTGGGTGCTGCCCTCTTCTCACCCCCGGGCTAGTTTCACAGACCAAGATGCTGTGAGCCCAGACCCCAGACTTGTTAGTTTCTGGGAATGGGTAGGGGCACCCCACGCCTGTCCCTCCCCTGGCTGGTTGGGGGAGGGGCCACGTCATCCCCTAGGGTAACTAGCCTGGTGGTGAGGAGGCACACACACGCACACACGCACCCTACACACACACAGACACACACGCACAGCTCCCAGGATGGGAGGGGGCAAAGGGGCAGGGTGAGGGGCCTGCAGCCCCCAGGGGAAGGGCTGAGGGATGTGCACCCCGGAATCGCAGACCCCGGCAGCTCTGAGTGCAGGACGAGCGGCCGTGCACACCTAGGTGTGTGTGAGCAGGTGTGTGTGTGTGTGCACGCTTGTAGGTGTGTGCATGTGTGTGTCTCCTCAGGAAGGGGGCAAGGGGCCACACCTAGTAGGAGGTGGGGCTGACCCAGACTTGGTTCCGATAACAGGAGAAGGGAAGCAAGGATGTCCCCTGAGCCCTGCAGCACCCCCGGGGCAGAGACGAGGGTCTCGCTCCGCCTGGGCTCCGGAGGTCTGGCCGTCGCCCTCAAAAGGCCCCACGTTCTGAAGCTGTGTCTGCGTCCGTCTGGTCAGTGCTAAGGGACGAAGCCTTCCCTCGCCCTTCCCATGGCTGCTGCTGGCCGGGCCGAGGACGAACCACAGGGAGCTAGGGGTAGGCAGAGCTCCCCACGCCAACCCACCCTGGAGAGCCCAGGTCAGGGTCCCTCCCCCTGCAGCAGGGCCGCAACTGGGCCAGCACCGAGGACTTTGGCCGGAGCCGTGGGCTGGGGAGGCTGCTCTGCGTCCAGTACTGAGAGCTGAATCCTTCCAACAGGGCCTGTCCACGGCCCCACCACACTCAGCCCTGCCTGAGGTCAGAGGACCTCAGCGCTGAGGGCCCGGTTGTGGCCGAGCCGGCCAGAGCTCTGAACCCGCATCTCGGCCACTGGGACCAAGACTGGCGGTGAGACCCCGCTAAGCCCACCGCTCAGCCTTCCCGCTGGCCCGACCCCCCGGCTGGTCCAGCCTCCCTTAGGGCTGAGCCAGCGTCTCAGCCTCCCCCCACAGCCAGGCGGGGTCCCGGCATGACCGTCCGGGTGGCCCCGAGGCAGCTGGGGGCAGAGACCAGGCTTCTCACTCAAGAAGAGCCACCTGCCCGGGAGTGGGCAGGGCCTGGGTCCTGCTGCCCACCGCCCCGCTCTGGGCCGTAACCTCCCTTGACCTTGGATCCCAGGGCCCAGTCTTTTCCTCAAGGCCCGCGGCCTGCGGTCCTCCCGGCCTCAGGACCCATGCCCACCCCAGCCTCCCCTTTCTGCAGCCTCCAAAGAACCTGTTCCTCTGCGCTGGGGCCCGGTGAGCCCCGGGCACAGGCCCCCAGCACCCCTGCCACCATGTGTCCTGGCGCCGGGCCTGGTTCACGTCCACCCCGGGACCCCGCTGTGTCCTTTCTGCTCCTGCTGCAGGCAAAGGGAGCCCCAGCACCCCACAGCCCCCTTCACCTCCCCCAAGATCCGGTGACTGTGCCCCTCTAACCTAGGGCGCCCCAAGGACCTCATCCGAGTGCCCCTGAGGCAGGCCCTGGCAGACCCTTCCACGGTGGCCCACCTCACCTCTGCCCAGTGTGGGACCCCAGCTGGCCGCTGCACGGGGAAGCCTGCCACGCCCCCAGCATGGCCTAGCCAGGGGCCAGGGTGCACCTGGAGGGCCTGATACCTGGGAGCCACGGAGTCACAGCCCAGAGGACGCTGACGCACGTGCAAGGGGCGGAGGGGTGTCCTGAGCGCCAGGCCTGCGCGGCATCTGGACTCCGGGGGGGGCTTGGGGAGGTCGGCCACAGAACGCAGAGGATAAGTTCCAGGACTAGGGGCTGCCCGACCAGAGGGGGGTGCTAGGCCCTTAGGCCTGGGGCCCCCGTCGACGCGGCCGCATCCTGGCGAGGCCCAAGGGAGCTGGCAACACGGCCGCAGGATGCAGGCTGTGGCTCCTGGCTTTCTGGGCAGCGGGTCGTGGCCACACGGCAGCTCTGCACCAGAGATGTGTGGTGACTTCTGCACCGCCCCGGAAGGCTTCTGAGAGAGGCGCGCCCTGGCCTCTGTCCTCGCTGCTGGTGGGGGGAGGACTGAGCCAGCAGCGTGGAGCAGAGGCCACCCACAGAGGCGACGAGCTGCAGGAGGGGCCGCGAGCCACCAGGCTCGTGGGCTACGGCCACCACCTCTGGGCTTTTACATCAGAGAGAAACAGGCTCGCGTCTCATCTAAGCCACAGTCGTGCTGGGCTCTCTGCCCAATCCCAGCAGAGGGGCAGCCTGCGAGACCCCTCCCCAATCCTGCAACCGTCAAGCTCAGGGAAGGCCAGGGGCGAGTGTGTGAACGGTCACAGCCCAGAGCGTCCGAGGAGCTGTGATCGTCAGCCGTCACATGGGACAGCAGAGGAAGACGGGAAAACTGAGAAAGTAGGACAGGCACGTCCGTATCCATGTCCCTGCTCAGCTGCGTCCAGCCCTTTGGGACCCCAAACTGTAGCCCACAGGCTCCTCTGTCTGTGGGATTCTCCAGGCAAGAACACTGGAGCGGGTTGCCATCTCCCCCTCGAGGGGACCATCCTGACCCAGGGCTGCTGTCCCTCCCTCGAGGGGACCGTCCTGACCCAGGGCTGCTGTCCCCCCCTCGAGGGGACCATCCTGACCCAGGGCTGCCATCTCCCCCTCCAGGGGACCATCCTGACCCAGGGCTGCTGTCCCCGCCTTGAGGGGACCGTCCTGGCCCACGGGTTGCCATCTCCCCCTCCAGGGGACCGTCCTGGCCCAGGGCTGCCGTGCCCTCCTCCGGGGGACCGTCCTGGCCCAGGGCTGCCGTGCCCTCCTCCGGGGGACCGCCCTGCCCGGGGCTGCTGTCCCCCCCTCCAGGGGACCATCCTGACCCAGGGCTGCCATCTCCCCCTCCGGGGGACCGCCCTGCCCGGGGGTCGAGCCGAGTCTCCTGTGTCTCTTGCACAGCAGGCGATTCTTCACACTCGGCCATCGGGGAAGCCATGGATAAAGCACGGACCTCAGTTAACAGTGTGTCAACGTTCATCCATTCCCTGTGACCGACGCCCTGCACTGACGTGACATGTTAATAACAGGGACTGGGGGCCTGATGGGCAAGAGTTTCGGTAAACTCCGGGAGTTGGTGATGGACAGGGCGGCCTGGCATACTGCAGTCCACAGGGTCATAGAGTCGGACACGACTGAGCGACCGACCTGACCTGACCTGACCTGACCTGACCTGACCTGGAGGCTTTAGGGAGCCCTCTGTGCCACCCCCACGAGTCTTCTGTAAATCTGAAACTATTCTAAAGTTTTTACTTTTTAAAATCTCACCATTCAAACACTGCAAACAGGCGCGGGAGGCGCGAGTCAGCGAGCCCCCAGGCCTGCCGGCAGGAGGCCTTGTGGACGGAGGCTGCCTCTGCGTGCTTTCCTTCTTGAATCCCTTGCGGTGGGTCTGCTGGAAATTCCCTGTTTCTTCGTGGAAGTTTTCTCTCGTTTTCCTTGGGGTGCCTGTAGACGCTTTTGCCCCTTCCTGCCCTGTTGATTTGCGCTTCCTCTCTGTGTCTTGAGCAATCATCCCGGGCTTCTACCTTGTTCTTAGTCTTTCCTGAATCTCAACATTTGGCTCTCATATTCTACTGTTTAACTAGTCCTTGGTCCTCACGGCCCCGTGGAGCGGCCCGGCTGCCCGCGCCCCAGGCTCACCCCTCCGGGCAGCAGCTCCTCCTCTGTGCTGGCCCAGAGCCCCAGGGCCAGAAGCCAGCCACCACCCCCTCCACTCCCGGGCTGTCTACAGCCCCGGTGTGTTCTGCAGAGAAACAGGACCCACAGGACATGGTCTAGATGCCTGCGGGGAGATCCAGTCTAGGGACAAGCTCCCCAGTCTGCTCGCTGGGCCCGGGGGAGTGGGGGTGTGACTCAGCCCAAGTTTTAAGGCCTGGGAACTCGGGGGCGCGTGAGACCCGGGGGCACGGGTGTCTGTGCGCAGGGGAGGGGGGACACAGCTCAGGCTGGCCAAGTGACCCCCCCCACCTCCTGCTCTATTTGGGCCCTTGGGGCTGCTCTCTCCCAAATGCCCCCCAGACACACCAGGAACGAGGTTCTTCCAGCTCTCTGGGTGCCCTGACCTCAGGCAACTGGCCAGCCTGGGGCACGGCTGAGCCCCCAGCCCCCAGCCGAGGGGCTGCAGCTCCCCTCACAGGCCAGGCTGCCTGGGGCTCCCGCTCCTGAGGGGACCCCAGGTTTCTGGAGCAGGCCAGGGAGTGGGCGGTTGAGGGCAGGGCCCTCGGGCATGTAAGCAGAGACCAGGCAGGACTTGGGAACACTTGGGACGGCTCAGCCCGCTGAGAGCTGGTGCTGTGCCTGGCGGGGCGGGGAGGGGGGGGGCGGGGACAAGCTCTACAGGTGAGGGTGCCCCCCGGAGTCCAGGCACCAAGCCCTGAGCCCAGAAACTCCCAGGTTCCTCCCAGCCCCCAGCAGCGCTCTGCCAAGAGAGGGGCCTGTAGTCCCTCAGGGGCCCCAGCTGGGTCTGCTTCACCAGGGGCACCCATTTCAGGACTAGGGGAGGGGAAGGGGGCTCCATGGGCAGCAGCGGCCACCACGGGGCAGGGGGTGGGGTGGGGGCAGCGGCTCTTGCCACTCCACTGTGCCGGGAGCCAGCATGGGGAATCCCGCCCATGGCAAAGGTCATGAGGAAGAGACCCGACAGGCAAAGGCGAGTCGGATCTCGAGGGAACCTCCCTGGACCTACTCGAGCATCTACCCCAAAGCCAGAATCTGTCTGCCTTACTATATTATGCCTTTCACCGACTCCTCTGACATTAATAGGGGGCTGTCCCCTCACCACCTTTTCCTGTAAAAAGTTAATTTAGAGCTTTTAGATAATAAGTCTCCTGGGCATAATAAGAGTGTTTCAATCCAAAAACCCCTCTGATGGCTTTCTAGCCTGCCTGACAGGTTTATCCAGACTCTTACAGCTATGCATGGGATTGTTTACAGCCTCCGTGAGAGGCAAAGGAAGCTTAAAACATCCTAGGAATGTAGGGACTTCTGAGGAGTCAAAATCATTAGAATAGAACTGATTAAGGGTTTCACTGTTGAGCCAATACTTGCTGCCAAGTTTTCATATCTTTTATTTGTTGGTATATAGAAAAAACAGGTAGTAGCCCTGGCATTAGCAACATTAGATCTTTGAGTTAAGCACTTTCTTTGTTATAACCCATTGCACCTTTGTTTTACAGGGATGTAACTTTATTTAGTACTTTGAGGGTGATGCAGATTAAAGAAAAAACACTTCAAGGGAAAATGAGTTTTCCTAGGAAAGGAGCCATAAAAATGTTAACAGGCCTCTTGGCCAGAAGATAATGTGAATCACCTGAGACCTTTTGTATACAGGAAGGTATGCAAAAAGAAGCTCCTCTCGGCTGCGCGCTTAGTGAGCCAGCTCGCAGTTCCAAATAGTAAAAAGAGATAAGAAAGCCTTCTTCAGTGATCAGCGCAAAGAAATAGAGGAAAACAACAGAATGGGAAAGACTAGAGATCTCTTCAAGAAAATTAGAGATACCAAGGAATCATTTCATGCAAAGATGGGCTCGATAAAGGACAGAAATGGTATGGACCTAACAGAAGCAGAAGATATTAAGAAGAGGTGGCAAGAATACACAGAAGAACTGTACAAAAAAGATCTTCACGACCAAGATAATCACGATGGTGTGATCACCCACCTAGAGCCAGACATCTTGGAATGTGAACTCAAGTGGGCCTTAGAAAGCATCACTACAAACAAAGCTAGTGGAGGTGATGGAATTCCAGTTGAGCTGTTTCAAATCCTCAAAGGTGATGCTGTGAAAGTGCTGCACTCAATATGCCAGCAAATTTGGAAAACTCAGCAGTGGCCACAGGACTGGAAAAGGTCAGTTTTCATTCCAATTCCAAAGAAAGGCAATGCCAAAGAATGCTCAAACTACCGCACAATTGCACTCATCTCACATGCTAGTAAAGTAATGCTCAAAATTCTCCAAGCCAGACTTCAGCAATACGTGAACCATGAACTCCCTGATGTTCAAGCTGGTTTTAGAAAAGGCAGAGGAACCAGAGATCAAATTGCCAACATGTGCTGGATCATGGAAAAAGCAAGAGAGTTCCAGAAAAACATCTATTTCTGCTTTATTGACTATGCCAAAGCTTTTGACTGTGTGGATCACAATAAACTGTGGAAAATTCTGAAAGAGATGGGAATACCAGACCAACTAACCTGCCTCTTGAGAAATCTGTATGCAGGTCAGGAAGCAACAGTTAGAACTGGACATGGAACAACAGACTGGTTCCAAACGGGAAAAGGAGTATGTCAAGGCTGTATATTGTCACCCTGCTAATTTAACTTATATGCAGAGTACATCATGAGAAACGCTGGGTTGGAAGAAACACAAGCTGGAATGAAGATTGCCGGGAGAAATATCAATAACCTCAGATATGCAGATGACACCACCCTTATGGCAGAAAGTGAAGAGGATCTAAAAAGCCTCTTGATGAAAGTGAAAGAGGAGAGCGAAAAAGTTGGCTTAAAGCTCAACATTCAGAAAACGAAGATCATGGCATCCGGTCCCATCACTCCATGGGAAATAGATGGGGAAACAGTGGAAACGGTGTCAGACTTTATTTTTTTGGGCTCCAAAATCACTGCAGATGGTGACTGCAGCCATGAAATTAAAAGACGCTTACTCCTTGGAAGAAAAGTTATGACCAACGTAGATAGTATATTCAAAAGCAGAGACATTACTTTGCCGACTAAGGTCCGTCTAGTCAAGGCTATGGTTTTTCCTGTGGTCATGTATGGATGTGAGAGTTGGACTGTGAAGAAGGCTGAGAGCTGAAGAATTGATGCTTTTGAACTGTGGTGTTGGAGAAGACTCTTGAGAGTCCCTTGGACTGCAAGGAGATCCAACCAGTCCATTCTAAGGGAGATCAGTCCTGGGATTTCTTTGGAAGGAATGATGCTAAAGCTGAAGCTCCAGTACTTTGGCCACCTCATGCGAAGAGTTGACTCATTGGGAAAGAGTCTGATGCTGGGAGGGATTGGGGGCAGGAGGAGAAGGGGACGACAGAGGATGAGATGGCTGGATGGCATCATGGGCTCGATGGATGTGAGTCTGAGTGAACCCCGGGAGATGGTGATGGACAAGGAGGCCTGGCGTGCTGCGACTCATGGGGTCACAAAAAGTCGGACATGACTGAGCGACTGAACTGAACTGAACTGATGCAGAAAGAAAGCCTGGTCTCAATAAGGGTCAGGACTGCTGCCCCTGCATCACTCTGCATATTCCATTATTTCTCTGTGTACAACTTGGGGTATATAAGCTGCCTTTGAAAATAAAGTTGTGGGTCTTGCACCAGTGCTTGGCTCCCCCATGTTGTTCTTTTCTTTCTCTCCTTTTCAGGCTGAATTCCCATCTGGAGCTAGAGGCTCGCTGTGTCTACTCATTTGCCTGGGCTTCTAAGACCCACGCGAGAGGGAGCCCCCGGCGGGGCACCCTCCACTGTTCAAGCGGGCGCCTGTGGCCTACGTAGACGGTGCAAGTCCCTTGTCTCAGGGCTTTATGGGCTTTCTATGTAAACCAAGGAATACAGCCTCTTTTTCTTCCCTATTTTCTCTCCTCTCTCTCACTACACTATTCTTCCCTAATCTCTCTTTATAGCTCTAATTAAATAATTCTTTCCTAATCACCGATGCCGTCCCCACTTCAAATTACCCTGGATCCACCGGGGCTGGACCCCGGCACCACTGGGCCTGGGGGCGGGGCTGGAGAGCAGGGCAGTGGCCGCAGGCAGCTCTGGCTGAGACCCAACCTTGGTGCAGAGTGGGTCAGTGCCCGGCTGGCCCGACAGTCTGTCTCCACCACCCACCTGCCCCCAGGACCAGAGCATGGCTGGGCCATCTCCCAGCGGGGGTGGCTGGGCCACGGCTGTGCCCGCCAGACCAGGACAGGCAGGCGTGTGTTCCAGGGTGGCCGTCCAGCTGGGCACAGGGTGTCCTCAGCTCTGGTGCTGGTGGTGACGCCCCCAGGCCTGGCTGGGAGCTCCTAGCTGCTGTCCTGGCCCATGAGACCCAGATGTCCAGGATGGCGTGCCTGACTCAGACCATGGGTACGGGGGCGGGGGAACCAGAATGTCACCGGAGACCCTCACAGGAGCTGGCGGTCTCAGCAGGGGCCCCGCCCACTCCATCTGGGACCAGAACCCAGAACGGGGCAAGCTGGGCAGAGGGACTCATGGCCCCCCACCAGGGAAGCCGCTGTCCAGGCCTCTCAGGGAAGGAGCCTGGGGCTCCGGTGGGAGGCATCATCCTGCCGGGAGCACTCAGAGCCAGGCCCCGGGCCCCGACCAGCTCCAGGGCTTCGGTCACCCCGGGGCCACAGCGGGCCTCTCCAGGTCTGTCCCGGGCACAAGCTGAGGAGGATGGGGCGAGAGGGCACCCAGCCTGAGGGTCCTGGAGCCGCCAGGATGGAAGGAAGAGGGTCAGGGCAGGCGGGTGGGGTCTGGAGCCCTGGGGAGGCAGGAACATCTCCGCGCCTCCTCGTGTAGGGAGAGACCATGGCTCTGGGAGGCCAGGGTCAGCCTGTCCTGTCAACCCCGGGGAGCCTCTGGCGCTGGCCCGTGCCTCAGGGCAGCCCCAGCACAGGCTCTGCCGGCTGAGAGGGTCCCTGGCTCCGGGATGCCCAGGCGGGATGGACGGGGGTCCCGGGACCTGGCCCAGCCCCAGCCCCCATGGTTTCAAAGCCAATGGTCCCCCCTTGGCCCAGTGGGCAGCTCCTTCAAGGTGGACCGAGCGTGATTCAGGACAACCTTGACCATCTTCAAGCTCAAGGATGACCATCACTTTCCCATCACCGGGCTCTGCTCGGGGGCGGCTGGGAGGCAGGACAGCCTGGGGTGACCCCCGTACAGACAGGTGGGAAGGTCGACAGCCCCCGGTGGGGAGGGGCCAGGCAGCTGCAGCCAGAGCTCCGTTGGGGGATGAGGTGCCCAGGCCCAGGCTGGTGGCAGAGGGTGGGTCCAGGGGCACAGGGACTTCACCCAGGGCACCCCGACTTCACCCAGGGCACCCTGACTTCACCCAGGGCGCCCAGACTTCACCCAGGACGCCCCGACTTCACCAAGGGCGCCCCAACTTCACCCAGGACACCCCGACTTCACCCAGGGCGCCTAGACTTCACCCAGGGCACCCCGACTTCAGCACCCACCAGGCTTCCCACCCTGACTTCCCCAGGACACCCCGACTTCACCCAGGGTGCCCCGACTTCACCCAGGACACCCCGACTTCACCCAGGGCGCCCCAACTTCACCCAGGGCACCCTGACTTCACCCAGGACACCCCCAACTTCACCCAGGGCACCCCAACTTCACCCAGGACACCCTGACTTCACCCAGGGTGCCTAGACTTCACCCAGGGCACCCCGAATTCAGCACCCACCAGGCTTCCCACCCTGACTTCCCCAGGACACCCCGACTTCACCCAGGGCGCCCCGACTTCACCCAGGACACCCCGACTTCACCCAGGGCGCCCCGACTTCACCCAGGGCACCCTGACTTCACCCAGGGCGCCCAGACTTCACCCAGGACACCCTGACTTCAGCACCCACCAGGCTTCCCACCCTGACTTCCCCAGGACACCCCGACTTCACCCAGGGTGCCCCGACTTCACCCAGGACACCCTGACTTCACCCAGGGCACCCAGACTTCACCCAGGACACCTGACTTCAACACCCACCAAGCTTCCCACCCCGACTTCACCCAGGGCACCCCGACTTCACCCAGGGCACCTAGAATTCATCCAGGACACCCTGATTTCAGCACCCACCAGGCTTCCCACTCCAGCTTCACCCAGAACACCCCGACTTCATCCAGGACACCCCAAGTTCAGGACCCACCATGCCCCCCTGAGGGGTGCAGCCCCTTGAGAAACGTGTGGGTGCAGGATCCTTCCTGAGGCGCCCCAGCCTCACGCCCTTCCCTCTGCCTACCTCTCCCCACCGGCCCCATCCTGCAAGCACTGAGCCCACACCCTGTCCCCCGGGGCCTGAAAGGTGGGTCCCCCGCCCAGGAAGGATCCAGAGCGGCTCCCCCAGTCACAGGGCAGCCAGGGGAGGCCTGGGGGCACCCAGAGGTGGGCTGTGGTGAGCAGCCTCACCGGCAGGAGGAGGCAGAGGGGAGACGTGGTCGGCATCAGCCAGGCGCTCTGTGTGGAGGTCACGGCAGGTCCCCGAGGGCAGAAGGTGGGCTCTGGAGGGAGGGTCCTCCCAGGGCTCACCTCCTGCTCACAGGGCAGAGGGAAGAGCTGAACAAACTTGAGGGGAAAATTCATCAGGTTTGTCCAGAGCCTGGGCATCACCTGTGACCATGTTGCCTTCCTGCCCAAGCCCTGCCCCGAGAGGCCGAGGTGGGCAGGGTGGGGGCCTAGGAGCCCCGAGGGGCTGAGGCGCTCGGGTGGGGTGGGGTGGGGTCCTCTGGGGAGGGACCGACACTGGACCCCAGGCGCCTGCGTCCTGGCCCAGGCCCCCTGGTAAGGAGGCCATCAGGACCCAGGCAGCTGGACTGGGCACAGTGGCTCTGGAAGAGGGTCCGGGGCAGGGCTGGGGCCACCGGGGCCCCAGAGTCACGCACAGTAAGGGCACCTGGGGGTGGGGGCTGGGGGTGGGGGCAGGGGACGCGGGAGGAGCAGCTCGTCAGGTGGAGGAGGCCAGGGCAGGGGAGGGTCAGCCTGAGGGCAGAGAGGACTGGACTTGCGGGGCCCATCTGTGTGACTGGAAGAGGGAGGGCCCAGGCCCAGGGGACGTGTGCTGGGGGACTGGGCAGGGGGCACTCTCGAGATGAAAGGTTAAAGCTACAAATGCAAGATTAGCTTCAGGGCCTCAGAAGAAACCCAGCAAGTGAGAGAGGGCCTGACCGGGCCTCACTGAGTACATCAGGGACGTGGGGTGGGGTGAGGAGCCCCAGGACGCCTGCAGCACTCTGCCCCCAGACCCAGAAGAGACCCAGAACCCCCTCCCCACTCAGGTCCCCCTGCCCCGCGCCCTCCCCGCGGAGGCCCCCGTCCCCCAGGCCTCCTGTGCCCTCTGGGGCCCGTCTCCCCACCCCGTCTCTTTCCTGCCTCTGTTTCTGCGGGGTATCTGCTCCCAGATGGCCCAGGCCCGCCCTCTCCCGAGACGCTTCGCCCTGCCTCTGAGCCCGCCCTGCCCTGGGCTGCCCCCTCTCACCGCTGGTCATTGGTCGAGGCCCTGCCGGTGTCTTGTCCTTCGAAGCCATCGGTGCCCACACCCACCCTCACCAGGAGTGAGCGCTTGGTGCGGGGAGGAGGGGGCAGGACCACCCGACGGCTGATGCCGGGGTCGCCCTGGCTGCAGGGCAAACTGCGGGAGCACCCAGAGCCAGAGCGCCCTCTCTGCCGTTGTCAGGCTTTCTTCTCTGGCCCCCACCCCACGGCTGGGCACGCTCCCGGCCGTCCTGGGCTCTCGGGACCAGGAGAGCTGGGCCCCTCCTCACACACAGGCCGCCGTCGCGAGCACCCAGCGGGGGCCTGGGGAGCGGGGAGCCAGGGGGACCCAGACAGAGCCCAGTGTCCCCCCGGGGTCCCCCTGCTGCAGGCCCTGCTCAACGCTGGGCTTCCACCCCTGGGGCCCTGAGCGGCAGGAGCGCCCACCGCAGGAGTGTGCCCAGCCCAGGGCCCCGGGCCCAGACCCGAGTGGCGGCCTTCTGGCCCCTGAGGGCACCAGGGGACCCTGCGCACCCTCAGGCCGGCCTGACATGGTCAAGTTATGGAGGAGAGAAAAATGCCATAATCCAGAGACTCCCCTGAGGTCCTGGAGGTGCAAGACCCCACGAGCAGTCTCGGCTTTGGGGCCCTTTCAGGGGTGCCCAGCCTGGCCACAGCGCATGCCCCAGGGGACGTGGTGCCCACAGGCCCCGCCTTCCCAGAGACCACCCATGCGGCCTTCCACAGGGGAGAAGACAAGTTTAGCTCCGACCACCCTCCACCAGGCTGGATGCTTCTGGAAGTCTGAACACTGGGTGTCACAGCTCAGGGAGGCCGGGACAGGCGGGGGCGTGAGGGGCAGGCCGCTCTCCCGGAGCCCTGCCCACCCCTCCCTGGGGCAGAGCGCTGCAGCGCCTCGGCCTCTCTGGGGGCGGCAGAGCAGCCCTGGGCCCTGCTGGCCCGGAGCGTCCTCGGGCCCCCGGACCAGCCCGACCTCCTGGGCTGGGAAAGAAGAAGCGGAGTGGAGATGTGGTCATCACAGGGGTCAGCAGAGGCCAGCCCAGGGCACGGAGCAGACAGAAACACAGGCGGGGCCCGCCCAGGGGCGAGTGGGCCCATGTGGTCTGGGCAAAAACTCAGAGATGGCCTCGCCTGGGGGCACCCCGAGTCTGAACTCGCCTCCTTAAGTCACACAGCAGCTGTCCTCTGGGGCCTGGGCGGGCGCGGTGGAGTCCTGAGCCCCTTCGTTCGCCAGCCCTGGCGGTGCCCAGCTGCAGACCCAGGGCCCCCGTTCCCTCCTTGAATGTGGCCACACTGTGCCTGTCTCCACCTGGCTACCCCAGGTCTCTCCCAGGGCACCCCTGGACATGGGGCCCATCCGGGAGCCGGGCAAAGCCTCAGGGAATGGGGAGGAGGCCTTCAGGCATTTTCTGGAATGTTCTTTCTAGCAGTTTCTGGGTGACCCAGGGTTCTGCCCCTCTTCCACTTAAAATCTCCGTGCTGGGGACCCCCTCATGCTAGGAGCATCTCGGAAGTGGGGAGCCCCGAAGGCTGTGAGTCACCTGGAGGGTGGGGGGCTGGCCTGAGGGGTGCAGTGGGGTCTGGGGGGTATGCCCCCTGCCCTCCAGCTCCCTCTGAGAGCCCTCCCGCAGGCTGGGTGGGGTGGAGGGGGTACTGCTGATGGCTCAGCAGCAAGCAGGTGTGCTCCACCAGGGCCCTGTGAGGTGGGTCAGCGAGGGCCCCCGGGTGTGGGGAGAGCCTGGGCTCTGAAGGGCCAGCCATGTCGGGGGAGGGCACTGCACGGAGACTGGGGCCCGTCACTGCCCCCAGGAGATCAAGTCTAGGCTTATCTCTGACCCACCCAGCCAGAAGGAGGAGGATGGCACTCGTGACCTCCCAAGGTCCAGGCCAACCCCTAGCACGTCTGTGGCCAGCGCCTACCCCCCAGGCAGATGCCCATCCGCCTCACGCCCAGACCCCGGGCTCTACGGAAACCGCAGCCTCAGCTCTGCTTAGTGCTGACCTGTGGCTCACATGCCCGTGGGGCCCACAGAGCAGCCTGGGTCCAGTCACATCCAGAGCTACTGGATACCGTGATGGGCCCAGGGGAGGGGAGGAGCCTAAGGGTAGACGCAGGTCAGCCTCTGGGGGACCCCTTCTGATGCCAGGGCTGGGTGTGGGCTCCTGAGAGGCCAGCTCCAGCCTCCCAGGTCAGGGCCGTGCCCTCTCAGCTGCCCCACCTGCCTGTCCCTCGGAGAACCAGCGAGAACGCCTGGGCTACCAGGGCTGGCGGCTCGACTTTCTGTGGGTGCCAGGAGGGGCCTTGCCTCCCTACGTCCCGCGCGCCCCCCACCTGGAGGGCAGAGGAGGCCCAGCCTGCAGGGCTGACCACAGGCAGGCCAGGCTCAGAGCCAAGCCACCGGAACGGGACCGTGCGGGGGGAGCCTGGTGCCCGAGACGCCCCTCCCCGGCCACAGCCTTGCATGGCCCACGGGCAGGAGGGAGGGGAGAGACCTTGCAGGCGTCTCTGAGGGGGTCACTGGAGAGGGCCCCACCTCACCTGGATCTGGCAGAACCGAGTTGTTGCCGCTGGGGGGGCTGGTACGTGTGCCCCCCATCAACAGCGCCCTCAGGGGGCCGCCTCCTCCCCCTGCGGGGCCCAGCAGCTCCCCCGGCACCCGCTTCCTGGGCCCTGAAATCGAGTCCTGGGTCCTCCGGAGCACAACCAGGCCCAAGCCCCGACCCAACCGCACTCTGCTGGGAGGACTGGGGAAGGGCCCTCCGGCCTCTGCCCAGCCCTGCCCGCAGAAGCCCCCAGCGCTGCGAAGAGGCTCCCGGAACAGAGCTGCCCAGGTCCACGCTCTGATTCCTACGAGGCCCCGCGGGCAGAGCACACTGCTCTCCCAGGGAGCTGCGGGGAGACCAGCCCCGGCCATGCCCGCCCCATCCCTCCAGCCCAAGCTCATCTTGCCCCCACCTCCCCAGCCCCAAGCCAGGCTGCCCAGAGGTGCTGGCAGGGGCGGGACTGGGGGGTGTACTGGGGGTTCCGCCCACCCCAGCAACTCTGCAGCCCAGCCTCTCTCTGGTGGGAAACGCGTTGGGAAGACAGACAGAGGCTCCTAGTAAGAAAGAGCTGCTCCTCCAGCCATCGGCCATCAGAGTGGCTGCACCACAGCAGTCGCTGAGCAGCCTGGAGCGGGGAGGCCACACTAGGGGGCTCCGCAGGGCTGGTGGGGGCGGGAGGGTGGGGCGCGGACTGGGAGACAGGGAAGATGGGGCTGGTCAGGCTTGGGGAGGGGTCAGTAGCGCAGAGGAGACTGGGGCTCAGAGGGTCAGCCACTCGGGAGCAGGCACGACAGGAAAGCATTGAGGTGGGGGGAGCGGGGGAGGTAGGAAAGCCCCCCAGCGCCCCGGGGAGCAGTCCGAAGCGGAGGTCTGAGCGGGGTCCAGCACTCAGGGCAGCGCCGGCCAGGCTGCGAGGGAAGACCGGGCCCATCTGAGCGGAGCGGCCTCCTGTGTCGTGGGCTGGGCGGGGGCTGGGTGGGGGCTGGGCGGGGGGCCCTCCAGCTGCAGCCCTGGCCTCTGTCGGGCATGGTTCTCAGGGAGAAGCCTGCACGGGCAGATGGGGAGCCCGGCCTCCTGGCCAGGCAGGGCTGAGCCCCAGCCGCCCACCCCGCAGGGCCCTGGAGGGCGGCGTGCAATGGGCACGGTGGCCACCAACAGCCGGCTTTCCGAGCTGGCAGCACTCAGAGACTCCCCTCTAGGGGCCTCAGGAGTCCTCAGCCCACCCCCTGGAGACCCGGGGGAAGAGCAGCCACCCCCGCCCAGACCCCTGGGGGTCTTGCTGAACACGGCCCATGCAGAAGGGCTCTGAGGCCCAATTCCTCACTCCACAGTGTGGACGAACCAGCCCAGCCACCCACCTCCGTCTGGGTCACAGGGAGGCCGAGGGGCTGATGCAGTTCCTGCTCCTCCAGACCCCCCGGCCTCATCCAGGCCACAGTCAGCAGCGGTGGCCAGTCTGGGAGCAGGGGAGGAGGGGATGTGGTGTCCATGGGCAGAAGAGGGGGGCGGACATACTCCCTAACCCTGGGCCTGGGGGTGGGCGCCCAGGGTCCCCGGAGCCTCCCTGCTCCCTAGAGGGGCACCCTGGTGACCGGGCCCGAAGGCCCCTCCTGTGGGGCCGGGGCCTGCCCACGAGAGACGTGCGGGCCCAGCCCGTGGTCCTCGCGTCCTGGGCCGCCTCCTCCCACACGCTCTCTGCCCTCTACCTGCGTCAGTCCCCTGCCTTGCTCTGAGACATGTTTACTGCTGGCAGAGGCGCTCTGGTCTTGGCGTGACCGGGGCTCGGCAGGCACGCAGCTCAGCCCCGAGGACCCAGGAGCCTCCCCACGGCCAAAGAGCCGAGGGGCTCAGTGATGAATGGCAGGAGGCCGGGGCCCACACGGACGTCCCGGGCCTCCCTCTCACCCGCCTCCTCCTGCCCCTCTGTCGTCCTGAAAGGAGTCCCCCACTCTGCCCTGGGCCAGGCTGCAGCCTGGGGCAGACCCAGGGCGGTGCAGGGCCCGGGACCAGCCCCCCAACTCCTGCCTGCTTCTGACAGACTGTCCCCCCACGGCCTTGAGCATGCGGAGGGGCAGGGTGCATGGGAGGCCAGGGCAGAGCAGTGGGGGTCCCCTCGCCCCGCCTCCAGCCTCTTGTGCCAGCTCCCCCACACTGGCCTCTTTCGGGGCCGGCCCCCGCCAGCCCTGGCGCCACTGAGGAGGCAGGGGGCCCTCTTCATGGTGTCGCCCAAAAGACTCTGTGCTCTGGGATCCTGGGCCATCCTCCAGGGGCGGGGCCCCCACAGCAGGGGTCTGGCCTGGCACCTAACCCTTACTAGGACCCCTGTGGGCCTGGGGCCCGCCATCCTGCCCCTGCGAGGTGGGTGGCAGGGCCCGCGCTGGCTCCATTCAAGGAGCTGACCCGGCCCACGCCTCCCCTTCCGCGTGGTTTCCGGACAGCCCTGGGTCCGGTCCAAAGCCAGAGGCCGGGCTGCCAAGTATCCAGCTTCCGGGCGGAAGGTGCCAAGCACCGGACAGGGGCTGCACCCTGTGGTGGGCTGGGCCCGGGGTGTGTGCCAGCTCCTGTGTCCCCCAGCCACAGCCATGTCCCCTGTGTCTGCACCACGCTAAGGACTTCCTTCCCCAGCCTCACCTCCTCAGCCCCCACCCCAGGTGTGCGCACCCACCCACTCACCGCTGCTCAGAGCTGCTGACCCCACTCAGTCCTGTGCTGAGGCCCCAGCTAATAGGGGTGGCCTTGGTCAGGACCAGAGGGACAGGGGACACTTGCCAGATTTGAACAGGGCCCAGGACCTCAGAGACAGCCTGTCAACCCAGGGAGGCCTCTGGGGGGAGACGGCTCTCTCTGCAGGGGGTGGGGACCTCACGTCCTCTGGCCCCGGGGGAGCCACCAGCTTGGCACCCCAGGTAATAGGACAGGCAGGGTGGGGCCACTGCAGGTGTGGAGCTGTGCAGGTGTGGAGCTGTGCAGGTGTGCAGGTGTGGAGGAGTACAGGTGTGGAGGAGTGCAGGTGTGGAGCTGTGCAGGTGTGCAGGTGTGGAGGAGTGCAGGTGTGGAGCTGTGCAGGTGTGCAGGTGTGGAGGAGTGCAGGTGTGGAGCTGTGCAGGTGCGCAGGTGTGGAGGAGTGCAGGTGTGGAGAAGTGTAGGTGTGCAGGTGTGGAGCTGTGCAGGTGTGCAGGTGTGGAGGAGTGCAGGTGTGGAGCTGTGCAGGTGTGCAGGTGTGGAGGAGTACAGGTGTGGAGCTGTGTAGGTGTGGAGCTGTGCAGGTCAGGTGTGGAGGAGTGCAGGTGTGGAGAAGTGTAGGTGTGCAGGTGTGGAGGAGTGCAGGTGTGGAGCTGTGCAGGTGTGGAGCTGTGCAGGTGTGCAGGTGTGGAGGAGTGCAGGTGTGGAGCTGTGCAGGTGTGGAGCTGTGCAGGTGTGCAAGTGTGGAGGAGTGCAGGTGTGGAGCTGTGTAGGTGTGCAGGCGCAAGGAATGGACCTCTGCCCAAGGCCGTGGGGCCGAGGCCGGGAAGGACGCCCCGGGGGCCCCCAGCCAGACCCCGCCAGCTGGCTCCGGGGACGCTGTGTTGCACACCAGGCCCTCCGGCTCCACTCTGGGGGGAGCTTTGGCTTCTTTCCTTTGGCCCAAGTTTCCCATCGCCCCCTGGCCTGCTGGGCCTTCCGGGACGAAATTCAGGCAGTGCAAACAGAGCCTTGTGTCGCCCCAGGGTTGCAGGCTTGGACACAGAACAATGGCAGGGCTTGTGACGGGACTCAAGTGACCAGAGGCCCCAGAGGTAGGGCAGCACCAAGGCACTTGCCCCCTGCCCCAACCAGGCTGCTGGAGTGGACCTTCCCAGGGTGGAGGAGGGGCCTGCCACGCGGGGGCCTCTGCCCCCCTAGCTCAGCCCGGGGGGCAGGCCCAGGCTGTCCCAGTCAGTGCCTCTTACATAAGCAGCCCCGTGGGGGGCGAGGCCGCCGCTGGACTCTGCTGCCCTGTCCCCCACCGCGTCACGAGCCTGCAGTGGGCTGTCCTTGGGCCTGGGCGGAGGCCAAGCCAGGCCCATAAATAGGGGTCTCTGGGCGGCCTCCCTGCCTCCCGCCCGTCTCTCTGCCTGTACCGCCGGCCCGGTTCTGGGAAAATGGCCACTCCGAACAGGCCGTGGATGGGGCTGCTCCTGCTGGGGGTCCTGGGAGTCCTGCAGACCCCAGCCCCGACCGAGGCCGCCCTGCAGCCCAGCTTCGAAGAGAGCAAGGTGAGGGAGGGCTCCTGCCAGGCGCAGAGACAGGGCGGTGCCCGTGGGCAGCGGGGAGCTCTCCCTGGGCAGCGGGGAGCAGAGAAGAAGGGCTGGACCGGCCGGAGGAGGCTGACCGGGAGAGGCCTGCCCAGGCGACTCACCGACAGAGAATAGCCCTACAGAGAGGAGCCCGCCGGGCAGGGACGCGCCTGTGAGCGGGAGCGCGCGCCTGGCCCGCGGGTCACCTGCGCGCCCGCCACCTCTGACCCAACACGCTTAGCCCAACGAGCGCACGACGCCCAGAGCAAACAGGCGCACCTTCCACACCTGGCCTGGGACGCACCTCCGTGCGGGAGCGCGCAGATGACGGGGCAGCCGGGCGGCGCCAGGAATGGCGAGGGACCGAGTGCGCCCCGGCGCGCGCCCCTGCCCCGGGAACACGCGCGCAGAGGCCTGCGGGGGGTCGCTGCAGCGCGTCGGGGCGGGTCTCCCAGCTCCGCGCCCCACGCCCGCATCCGACCCCTCTAGGGAGGCCCGGCGACCTCCGCCGCCCGCCCCGGCGGCGGGAGCGGGACCCCGCGGTGGGGGCGGGGCCGCGGTGAGCGGAAGGGGCCGCGCCCGAGCAGGGGGGCCGGGGGCGCTGCGAGGCGGCCGGGGGCGGGGGGGTGCGCCGCCCAGCCGCGGCGGGAGGGTCCCGGCCGACCGGCATGGGGTCCTGTCGCTGCAGTTCCTGGGACGCTGGTTCACCTCCGGCCTTGCCTCCAACTCGAGCTGGTTCCTGGAGAAGAAGAAGGTGCTGTCCATGTGCAAGTCTGAGGTGGCCCCCGCGGCGGATGGCGGCCTCAACGTCACCTCTACCTTCCTCAGGTGGGCAGCGGGGCGGGCATCTGGGGCCCAGAGCTCGCGGCGCAGGGACACCCCCAGCACCCAACCCCTGACCCCAGGATGACCTGCCCACAGGAAAGACCAGTGTGAGACCCGGACCTTACTGCTGCGCCCGGCCGGCCCCCCAGGCTGCTACAGCTACACCAGCCCTCGTGAGTGCGGCCAGGAGCGACACTTGCTGGCCGGGACTCTGGGCCACACCCTGCCCGGCAGTACAGGGGAGGGTGAGGGGTGGCTGCCCCGCCAGGGCCGGCCTGGGTCTGCCCAGCAGCCCCCATGAAGGGCTCTCTCTGCAGCCGTCCGTGCCCCACGCGCCCCTCGCTCCTCTGGCAGCTCTGCACCCCGGGGCTCCTGCCCTCCTTGCCCCTGCCTGCGATGGCCTCCCCTGGCCATCTCTCCTACCCAGAGGGCCGTGGCTGCGGGGTTTGTGGCTGTCCCACGCACCCCTGATTTTCTGAGCCCTTCTGGTTTGGGGACACGGGGCCCTGCGGGGCTGTCTCCCGGGTCTCCAGACTGGAGCAGCACCCACGAGGTGTCGGTGGCGGAGACAGACTACGAGACGTACGCCCTGCTCTACACCGAGAGTGTCCGGGGCCCGGGGCCGGACTCCCTCATGGCCACGCTCTACAGTACGTGTCCCGGCGCCGCGCCCACCGCCAGGCCTGGGGCTCCACCCGTGGGGGCGGCTGGGGGTGCCCTGGGCTCGGGAGCAGGGGCAGAACGGGGATCCTCCAGACAAACGGAGGCCGAAGGCTTCTCCCCACTGCCCCAGGCCGCACCCAGACCCCCAGAGCCGAGGTCAAGGAAAAGTTCACCACCTTCGCCAGGAACCTGGGCTTCACAGAGGAAGGCATTGTGTTCTTGCCCAAGACTGGTGAGCACGCTAATCTGACGGGAGGGGATTAAGGTCAGATTAGAGGCAGACAGACCGTCTCCTGATCCGGGGGAGGCCGAGGGGTGGAGCCCGTCCGGCCAGACTGCCCACTGACTGGTGCACGGCCTCCGGAGCGGGGGTAGTCTGGCCTCACACCGAGACCTTGGTCTGCAGTCCCTGGGCCCGGCCCAGGAAGATACGCCTCAGGAAACACCCCCTCCCCGGATTCACCAAGCGCCCACCGTGTGCCAGGCCCTGGCTCGGCCCCCGGGACGCAAAGGCCCCAGCCTGGGAGGGGTGCAGGGCAGGCCCTAGAAACGGGGCTTGTGAACGGGTGTCCGCGTCGGGACGCAGGGACAACCACACGGGGCTCAGCACAGGCTCCCTGAAGTGCCCACGGCCTCCTTGCCAAGGAAGCCTGCTCTGGCCCCGGGGGCGGGGGGCGGGGGGGGCCGGATCTTCCTTTCGGAGGGGTAGACAGAGCCTGGGGGAGGGGCGGGAGTGATGGGGGTGACAGTCAGCAGTTTAGGGGTCACGCCTGCCGCAGGGCGGGCCTGGGGCACTGACCGCAGGCCTGGGCTTCTTTCTTGGCAGACAAGTGCATGGAGGTGCACACATAGGTGAGTGGGGCTGGGGGCCACCTTCCCCCAGCAGCCCCTCACTCGTTCATTCAACACGCGCTCACCAGCAGCTTCCCCTCTGCCACGAGGGCTGGCCTCCGCCGACAAGGGCTGCTTCACAGAGAGGCCTCCGCTGGGGTTCAGCAAGGTCACTGGGAGCAGGCGGAGCGGGCGGCCGGGACAGGACTGCGGTGGGAAGACCAGGGGACGGCAGGGAGGCCGGTGCCCTTTGCTGAGAGGCCTCAGTGGACGGGCCCTTGCGACCTGAGGCTGCAGGGGGCTGGGGTCTTGGGGTGGGGGGCGTGTGGCCGGCCCCACCCACAGGTCCCGCTCTCCTGCCCAGGTGAGTCCGGCTCTCAGGACCTGGCCCTTCTGCCCTGCTCAGCCGTTTCCTGCAACACCCGAGACCCCAGCCCCAGCCCCTCGCCATCCCTGCCCGCCTCAGCCTTTATCCCGCTCTGAAAATAAACTCTGAAGCAAGTCAGCGCCTGGCTCCTGACTGTCTGTCTTGCAGTTGGGCCTGGCTCTGGCCAGCTCTCCAGGGACCTGACGGCCCCCCTTTGCTTTGGGCCTGGGTGTCCCTTCACCCTCTGTGAAATCTCAGCGGCTGGCTCTGCAGGAAGCCCCGAGGGGCGGGTAGGGGCGCACTAGCTCGGCCCCTGATGGCATGGGAGAGGTGGCTGGCCGGAAGCCGGGACAGCTCAGAGAAGCTGTGTTCCCATGCACTCCATGCAGCCGGATCTCACCCACTGCAGCCCCTCCAGCCACCCCCTCAAGGCATGGCCATACTTGGGCCCCTGTCCTGGGCCCCCTGGCTCACAAGGCGTAGTGCCCACAGCAGCCTGCCCACCAGGCCCTGTCCAGGCCCCCAGGTTGTGAGGGTCAGAGGTGAGGGTGAGATTTTGGAATGGCTTCCCAAGGCTCTGCCTGAGCCCAGGGCTGGAGGCCACATCCCACAGGGCCTGCCAGGCCTTCTCCTCCCCTTGCTCTGGGGCATCCGGCCCCCTCCCTGGGAAGGATGGGCGGGGTCTGGTGGGGGCCACTGGGCCAGGGCAACCCGATCGGAGCCTATCACGGTGGGGTCTGTCCCAGGCGGGCAGGCCAGCGCCCCAGGGAGCAACCCGATCGGAGCCTATCACGGTGGGGTCTGTCCCAGGCGGGCAGGCCAGCGCCCCAGGGCATCTCAGGGGCATAAAGGCACAGTGGGAGAGGCCACCACAACCCTCCTGTGCTGCTCCGGAGCCCTGCGCCGTCAGCAAGAGCCGCCTTCCAGGATGCTGCAGACGCTGCTGATCAGTGGGACCCTCGCCCTACTCGCTGCAGCCCCAGGCCAGGCCCAGGTCCCCATCCAGGCTGACTTCGATGCCAGCCAGGTGCACACGGACGTGCCCGGGCTGGCAGCCTCTGTCTGATTGCGTTCTACCAGACAGGCCAGAGGGCTGAGGGAACCCAGCCCAGCCCCTACTCTGGTTCAAGCTCAGCTCAAGGGGACCAAGCCCGCATCCGCCTGTCTGGCTGACTTGGGGCGGGGGGTGCAGAGGACAGTAGGCCTCTCAGGCCCAAGTCTGACTTCTGTCCCCACCACTCGCTGGGCCACCAGCCAGATGAGAGCAGCTGCCCCCCAGGTTCGGGTCAGGTTTGACGTGGCAGCCGGGGCTGCCCCCAGCTCGTCCTGTCCCCCTGCAGTTCCAGGGCCCCTGGTACGTGGTTGGGGCGGTGTCGGACGACCAGGGCTTCCTGGACGCTAAGGACAACATGAAGATGCCCGTGGTCTTGGTGACCTCCTTGGCTAACGGCAACTTGGGCATCAAGTTTGGGTTCCCCACGTAAGTGATCCCAGGAGTCCCACCTTGGACTGGCCTTAGGCCCAACCAGCGTACGGTCAGGTGGGAGCCAGGAGGAAGCAGGGGTGCGCCCGACCCATCAGGGGGTCAGAGCCAGGCCCCGCCTGTGCTAGACTGCAGGGCCGTCGAAACCTGCTCCTCAGAGGGGCCCCACCTGAGGGTGTGGGGGAGCCGTGTCCGTGTGTGCGTGTGCACGAGTGCCAGTGTCTGGAAGGGAGACGGGGAGACCCCACAGGCCCCGCGTCCCCTGGCTGTGCCTCTGCCCCAGGATGTCTCCTCTCCTCTAAGTGAAGCGTAAAGCATCCGTGTGATCAAGCGTGCATCTGATGGGGGACAGGCGGCCTCGGGGCAGCCGGCAGCAGCCAGGCGGCAGCCGTTTTTGTCGCGGCCGGGCCGCGTCTTCAGGACACCCAGCGGGGCTGGGCGGTGGGCAGGGGCTGCAGCTCAGGCCGCTGGGGTCCCCTTCCCAGGCCCGATGGCGGGTGCCAGGAGACGGACAGCACCTTCACCAGGGGGGCCGTGGACGGGCAGTTCAGCAACGCGGGTGAGGCGGGCACGTCGCGGGCGGTGCCGGGCGGGTGGGGGCAGCGGCAGGGCCGGCTCGCGGGGACCGTGGGGATGGGCAGGGGGCGTCCAGGCCGGCGCCCAGCTCAGCACGCTCCCGCCCCCACCCAGCTATGGCCCAGACCGACATCAGGGTGGCCTTCACTGACTACAAGCACTTTGCTGTCATGTACTTCGAGACGCAGAAGGGGGCTGTAAGGAACACCTGGCTGCAGCTCTACGGTGGGTGACGGGTGGCGGGAGGCCCACCCACCTGAAGGGCCACACCCGCGCCGCCCCGGCCCCATCGCAGCCTCCTCTGGGGCCACTTGGGAGGCCTGCTCTGTGGTGTCCCCGTGTGCCTCCCCAGCGAGCCCTGACTGGGAGGCAGGAGAAACCAGCGTCTCCCAGCGTCTCCCAGTGTCTCCCTGGGCCCCTCCCCAGCCCCGTCCCACCTCCCACTCTCCCTCCCAGCCCTGCCCCTCTGCTCACGGCGCCCCTGCCCTCAGCCCGGGCCCCAGAGCTGTTTCCTGAAGGCGCCCAGAGGATGCGGGAGCTGGCACCCAAAGTGGGCCTGAACCCCAGCCAGGGCGTCCTGCTGCCCAAGTCAGGTGAGCACCATCTCCTGGCCGCCCAGCGCTGCAGGGGCAGAAGGACCCCCGACCCAGACTGGGGTTTGGGGGCGTGCGGGAGGCCCCAAGGCTCACTCCTCCGGCGCTGGACGCACAACAGGAGGGCCAGGGGAGGGAGGAGGGGGTCACAGGCAGGGGAGGGGCTTGGCCCCTCGGGGAAGGGTCCGGGACCTCTGCCCCGGGGAGGTGGGGAGGGGGCGCCCGGCGTTTCCTCAGGACCCGCTCTCTTCCACAGACCAGTGCGCGGAGGTCCTGGCCTAGGTGATCGGGGAGCACAGCTGCCCAGCGCCCCGCAGCCCCGGGAGGCCCCGCCCACCCTGGGCAGGGCGGAGCGGGAGGGGCGCGAGCTCCACCCCAGCGGGGCCGCAGCGCAGGAGCTGGAGCCCGGCGGTGATGGCGGCGCCCGCGGCCCAGTCCTCGAGGAGCAGCTGCCTCTCTACCCCACCCCCAGCACAATAAAGAGTCTCCACAAGCCGCTGCCGCGCCTTTCGTGGACGTAGGGGCAGAGGGGCCGGGTGGGCCGCGGCGGGGGCGCCCCGCGAGAGGGGCCGCCTGGGAGGGACAGTGTGCGGCTCGGGCTCCATCCCCACCGGGGAGCGCTCTGCAGCTGGTTCCGGGGCCTGGAGGGGCAGGGCAGGACACTTGCCCGGCAGCCCTGCCCACCGCCTGGGCAGGAGCTAGGCCCGAGAGAAGTGGCTCCTTTGGTGGCCGGACAAGGCATCTCAGTGGCTTCCTTGAGTCCCCCTCGGACCCCCGGAGCCAGGCCAGGGGTGCAGACCTGCAGCTGCCCGAGAAAGTGACCCCCGACTCACGCCCGGTAGGCACCTGGGCTCCTTGGCCCCCGGGTCCCCCCCACCGGGGCCCCCCTACAGCCCGGGGGGAGCCTGCACCCCATCCACCCTGGCCTGCCCTCCAGCACCCCTTCTCCCTGTCGCCTGCCCACAGATGTCTGTCCTGCCGTTGTGTTTATGAGGGAAATCGTGCTGTCCTTTCACGGCTGGCCCCGAATCATTTCAGGGGAAAATGGCACGGCACCTGCACTGTGACTCGTCCAGAAAACAGTCGTGCACGACGTGAACATGTAGAAAGCTGACCGCGGTCCCGCGGGTGACAGCTAGCTGCGCTACTCTTTCCGCCCGTCAGCTGGCTGGATGCTTTTCAGTAGAAACGCAGCCCTGTCCTACCAGACTAGCGTTCTCCATCTGGGCCCTTCCGGGCAGCGTTATCCCTGGGAGGAAGAGCCCCCACGTCCCAGGGGCCCCAGACAGCCCCTCACCCCTGCACGCCGGGACCCCCACCGGTGCCGCTGATGCCCGGGCAGCCAGCCAGGCTCTGACCCGCTGTGGGCACCACAGGGGCGGGACCTGTCCTGTCTGCCCCTGCCCCCAGCCTGACACCTGTGCCACAGAGGCAGGCAGTAGGTAGGAAGGCGCAGAGCCAGCCCCTCCCACCTAAGATGCCAGCTGCCCACCAGACAGGCATCTAGAGAGGGACTGGCGATGAACCGGTTGGTCTATTCAGCGTGCTCTCCGCCAGCCCCCTTGGCCGAGGCGCACAGCTTGTGGGAACTTCGCTCTCCGGGCAGGGAGCACACCCAGGGCCCCCGCAGTGAAAGCGCCAAGTCCTACCCGCTGGGCCGCCAGGGAATTCCCAGTTGATCGGCTGGTTCGTTGGTTGACATTCGGCTTCCACACAGACAGAGAGAAGACGGCCTGGCAATCGCCTAAGAGCGGGGACTCGCTGTGGGGCGGGGAGATGCAGCCTGCCCTCGCGGCCCCCTGGACCCCGGCAGGGCCACGCCCCTGGCGCCCGCCGATGGGCCCAGTCCTGCACGCCCTGCTCTGGCCACAAGGGGGCAGCCTTCAGCCAGCTGCGCACCCGGGTCCCGAGGCTGCACGTGTCGCGGTCAGCGCGCCGCTCCTCAGCCCACAACCGGCCCGTGGGTCCCCTCAAGAGAGCAAAGGACAAACACCTTGGGTGGCCAACAAGGGCCCCCTCAGCTGACCCCACCGGTATTATTACAAAGAGCCCGGTCACTGGGAAAAAGATTGTTCCACGCCTAAGCACTCAGGAGCCTTCAGTTTCAGCCTCTAACCAGCCTTTCCAACATCCTCCCAACCCCCAGCACCGGGGCTCCGAGGAATCACAGGGGCTCCTCCCAAACCTCCTCCTAGACATACTCTCTGCTTTTGGCCACGCCACATGGCATGTTCCCCCACCAGGAACCAAACCCAAGCCCCTGGACTGTCAGGGGAGTCCCCAACCCTCTCTCTCTCTCTCTCTCTCTTTTTTTCCCTTAAACTGTGTCTTTTCTTTCTGTCGAGCTCTCCTTGTTAATCAGCTTGGACTGGTCACTGAAGATTCACGTTGACCATAGGGACAGAAGAGTTTTATTTGAGCTAAACTGAGGGCTGTAGAGCAGAAGGCCCAGACTTAAGAAGCACTTGAATTGTGCTCCCCAAGCTGCAAAATGAGGAGGGACGTTTATACAGGCAAAAACTGCAATGATACATAAACTGTCAGGAATTGGGATAGAAGCTGACAAGGAGGAAGGCTGTTTGTAGGGCAAGAATCAGTGGGGTCCAAAACACACAGCTACAAGGAGAGACCTTGAGACCATAAGGTCGCAGGTGGTTGTGGCTAGCAAAGTCTGATCCAGCTTAAAACATTCAAGTTCCCAGCGAGGCAGGAGCTGTCTGAAACCACGTCCACAATGGCCACCCGGGTCCAATGTGGATGCCTGAACCACAGCTCTATATCTTGTCAGAACAACAAGCACCAAACACGACAGGGATACATTTTCTCAAGGTCTGAAGACAGGTCAGCAGGTGCACAGCAAGCCAGCATGACCTTGGTGTCTGGGAAGGGACTCTCATCTTCCAAGGAGTATAGCACTGTCGCTGGGGAGGAAGGGGCAGGAGGTGGCAATTATCCCTGTACTCAGAGTGAACATTCTAAGCAATCAGGTAATGCATTTTCCCCTTCCTCCTCATTGTGTTAAAGCAGATACACAGTTCATGTTTGACAGGCCATAAGACAGGCTGCTCTAATTAGTGTAAAGTTTAAGTCAAATTATGTATAATCAAGAATCACTCCCCCACGCCTTAATTCTTGCATCAGCCATGTCTCCCCAGAGTGCTTGTTTAATTTTCTCCGGCTCAAGTGTGCCCTTCTGCATCCACTGTTCTAAGACACAGACTTCCGGCAGGAGATTTCTGAGCACCCCCTCCGACCCGTTCTGTCACTTGAATTTGACCTGAAGAGATCTCCATATGTACACGCTCCCCGTCCCGAGGGACACGATATCCAGGAAGGGTCCTCCCTGGCATCAAGGGGAAAAGTTGCTGTATCTGGAAAAAAAAAAACCCCAAACCTGCCAGTCGGTCAGCAATGCTTTCAGAGAAACATCTCCACAGGAGGAAATGCAAAGATTCGTGAATAGAAACCACATTTAAAGTGGAGTCAGGAGCTTCCACATTAAGAAGTGGCAAGAATACACAGAACTGTACAAAAAAAGGTCTTAATGACCCAGATAACCACAATGTGAGATCACTCACCTAGAGTCAGACATTTGGAGTGTGAAATCAAGCGGGCCTTAGGAAGCGTTGCTACGAACAAAGCCAGCGGAGGTGCGGGAAGTCCAGCTGAGCTGTTTCAAATCCTAAAAGATGATGCTGTGAAAGTGCTGCACTCAATATGCCAGCAAATTTGGAAAACTCAGCAATGGCCACAGGACTGGAAAAGGTCAGTTTTCATTCGAATCCCAAAGAAACGCAATGCCAAAGAATGCTCAAGCCACCTCACAATTGCACTCATTTCACATGCTAGCAGGGTAATGCTCAAAATCCTTCAAGCTAGACTTCAAACGTCTGTGAACCAAGAACTTCCAGATGTACAAGCTGGATTTAGAAAAGGCAGAGGAACCAGAGATCAGATTGCCAACATCCTTTGGATCATAGAAAAGGCAAGAGAATCCCAGAAAAACATCTACTATTGCTTCATTGACTATGCTAAAGCCTTTGACTGTGTGGATCACAACAAACTGGAAAATTCTGAAAGAGGTGGGGATACCAGACCACCTTCCCTGCCTCCTGAGAAACCAGTATGCAGGTCAAGAAGCAACAGTTACAATGGGAGAGGAATAATAGACTGATTCAAAACTAGGAAAGGAGTACATCAAAGCTGTATATTGTCTTATTTAACTTATATTGAGAGTACATCAAGAGAAATGCCAAGCTAATTGAAACTCAAGCTGGAATCAAGATTGCTAGGAGAAACATCAATAACATCAGATATGCAGATGACACCATCTTAGTGGTAGAAAGCAAAGAGGAATTAGAGACCGTCTCGATGAAGGTGAAAGAAGAGAGTGGAAAACCTGTCTTAAAACTCAACATTCAAAAAACTATAATCATGGCATCCGGTTCCATCAATTCAGTTCAGTCACTCAGTCATGTCGACTCTTTGCGGCCCCCTGGACCGCAGCACGCCAGGCCTCCCTGCCCATCACCAACTCCTGCAGCCTGCTCAAACTTATGTTCATTGAGTCAGTGATGCGATCCAACCATCTCATCCTCTGTCATCCCCTTCTCCTCTTGCCTTCAATCTTGCCCAGCATCAGAGTCTTTTCCAAAGAGTCAGTTCTTCACATCAGGTGGCCAAAGTATTGGAGCTTCAGCTTCAGCATCCGTCCTACCAATGAACACTCAGGACTGATCTCCTTTGGGATGGACTGATTGGATCTCCCTGCAGTCCAAGGGACTCTCAAGAGTCTTCTCCAACACCACAGTTCAAAAGCATCAATTCTTTGGCACTCAGCTTTCTTTATGGTCCAACTTTCACATCCATACATGACCACTGGAAAAACCGTAGCTTTGACTAGATGGAACTTTGTCGGCAAAGTCATGTCTCTGCTTTTTAATACACTGTCTATGTTTGCCATACTGTCTCTTCCAAGGAGCAAGCACGTTTTGATTTCATGGCTGCAGTCACCATCTGCAGTGATTTTGAAGCCCAAGAAAATAAAGCCTGTCACTGTTTCCACTGTTTCCCCATCTATTTGCCATGAAGTGATGGGACCAGATGCCATGATCTTCGTTTTCTGAATGTTGAGCTTTAGGCCAACTTTTTCACTCTCCTCTTTCACTTTCATCAAGAGGCTTTTTAGTTCCTCTTCACTTTCTGCCATAAGGGTGGTGTCATCTGCATATCTGAGGTTATTGAAATTTCTCCTGGCAATCTTGACTCCAGCTTGTGCTTCATCCAGCCCAGCATTTCTCATGATGTACTCTGCATATAAGTTAAATAAGCAGGGTGACAATATACAGCCTTGACATACTCCTTTTCCCATTTGGAACCAGTCTGTTGTTCCATGTCCAGTTCTAACTATGCTTCTTGACCTGCATACAGGTTTCTCAGGAGGCAGGTCAGGTGGTCTGGTATGCCCAGCTCTTTAAGAATTGTCCACAGTCCGTTGCGATCTACACAGTCAAAGTTTTTGGTGTGGTCAATAAAGCAGAAGTAGATGGTTTTCTGGCAGGCGGCTGCGGCCGGCGCACTAAGCGCGGCCGAGAGGAGCCACCCCACGTCTGAGGTCAGGGGCAAGTGGCCTTGAGTGCCAGGCTGCGACGGCGCAGGAAGCTACCGAGAGGAGCTACCCCACATCTGAGGCCAGGGCGGCGGCCAGGAGGAGCAACCCCACGTCCAAGGAGCGGTGGCTGCGCGGGCGTAGGAGGGCCTAGAGGAGCCATCCCACGTTGAAGGTCAGGAAGGGCGGCGGTGAGGAGATACCCTTCATCCAAGGTAAGGAGCAGCGGCTGCGCTTTGCTGGAGCCGCTGTGAAGAGATACCCCACACCCAAGGTAAGAGAAACCCAAGATGGTAGGTGTTGCAAGAAGGCATCAGAGGGCAGACACACTGAAACCATACTCACAGAAATCTAGTCAATCTAATCACACTAGGACCACAGCCTCGTCTAACTCAATGAAACTAAGCCATGCCCACGGGGAAACCCAAGACGGGTGGGTCATGGTGGAGAGGTCTGACAGAATGTGGTCCACTGGAGAAGGGAATGGCAAACCACTTCAGTATTCTTGCCTTGAGAACCCCATGAACAGTATGAAAAGACAAAATGATAGGATACTGAAAGAGGAACTCCCCAGGTCGGTAGGTGCCCAATATGCTACTGGAGATCAGTGGAGAAATAACTCCAGAAAGAGTGAAGGGATGGAGCCAAAGCAAAAACAATACCCGGCTGTGGATGTGACTGGTGATAGAAGCAAGGTCCAATGCTGTAAAGAGCAATAGTGCATAGGAACCTGGAACGTCAGGTCCATGAATCAAGGCAAATTGGAAGTGGTCAAACAAGAGATGGCAAGAGTGAACATCGACATTCTAGGAATCAGCGAACTAAAATGGACTGGAATGGGTGAATTTAACTCAGATGACCATTATATGTACTACTGCGGGCAGGAATCCCTCAGAAGAAATGGAGTAGCCATCATGGTCAACAAAAGAGTCCAAAATGCAGTACTTGGATGCAATCTCAAAAACGACAGAATGATCTCTGTTCATCTCCAAGGCAAACCATTCAATATCACAGTTATCCAAGTCTATGCCCCAACCTGTAACGCTGAAGAAGCTGAAGTTGAACAGTTCTATGAAGAGCTACAAGACCTTTTAGAACTAACACCCAAAAAAGATGTCCTTTTCATTATAGGGGACTGGAATGCAAAAGTAGGAAGTCAAGAAACACTTGTTGGCATGTGAAGTCAAGTGGGCCTTAGAAAGCATCACTACAAACAAAGCTAGTGGAGGTGATGGAATTCCAGTTGAGCTGTTTCAAATCCTCAAAGGTGATGCTGTGAAAGTGCTGCACTCAATATGCCAGCAAATTTGGAAAACTCAACAGTGGCCACAGGACTGGAAAAGGTCAGTTTTCATTCCAGTCCCAAAGAAAGGCAATGCCAAAGAATGCTCAAACTACCGCACAATTGCACTCATCTCAGAGGCTAGTAAAGTAATGCTCAAAATTCTCCAAGCCAGGCTTCAGCAATATATGAACCATGAACTCCCTGATGTTCAAGCTGGTTTTAGAAAAGGCAGAGGAACCAGAGATCAAATTGCCAACATCCTCTGGATCATGGAAAAAGCAAGAGAGTTCCAGAAAAACATTTATTTCTGCTTTATTGACTATGCCAAAGCCTTTAACTGTGTGGATCACAATAAACTGTGGAAAATTCTGAAAGAGATGGGGATACCAGGACACCTGACCTGCCTCTTGAGAAATCTGTATGCAGGTCAGGAAGCAACAGTTAGAACTGGACATGGAACAACAGACTGGTTGCAAATAGGAAAAGGAGTATGTCAAGGCTGTATATTGTCACCCTGCTAATTTAACTTCTATGCAGAGTACATCATGAGAAACGCTGGGTTGGAAGAAGCACAAGCTGGAATCAAGATTGCCAGGAGAAATTTCAATAACCTCAGATATGCAGATGACACCACCCTTATGGCAGAAAGTGAAGAGGATCTAAAAAGCCTCTTGATGAAAGTGAAAGAGGAGAGTGAAAAAGTTGGCTTAAAGCTCAACATTCAGAAAACGAAGATCATGGCATCCAGTCCCATCACTCCATAGAAAATAGATGGGGAAACAGTGGAAACAGTGTCAGACTTTATTTTTTGGGGCTCCAAAATCACTGCAGATGGTGACTGCAGCTGTGAAATTAAAAGACACTTACTCCTTGGAAGAAAAGTTATGACCAACGTAGATAGTATATTCAAAAGCAGAGACATTACTTTGCCGACTAAGGTCCGCCTAGTCAAGGCTATGGTTTTTCTTGTGGTCATGTATGGTTGTGAGATTTGGACTGTGAAGAAGGCTGAGTGCTGAAGAATTGATGCTTTTGAACTGTAGTGTTGGAGAAGACTCTTGAGAGTCCCTTGGACTGCAAGGAGATCCAACCAGTCTATCCTGAGGGAGACCAGCCCTGGGATTTCTTTGGAAGGAATGATGCTAAAGCTGAAGCTCCAGTACTTTGGCCACCTCATGCGAAGAGTTGACTCATTGGAAAAGACTCTGATGCTGGGAGGGATTGGGGGCAGGAGAAGAAGGGGACGACCCAGGATGAGATGGCTGGATGGCATCACCGATTCGATGGATGTGAATCTGAGTGAACTCCGGTAGTTGGTGATGGACAGGGAGGCCTGGCGTGCTGCGATTCATGGGGTGGCAAAGAGTTGGATACGACTGAGTGACTGAACTGAACTGATTTTTCTATGATCCAGCGGATGTTGGCAATTTGATCTCTGGTTCCTCTGCCGTTCTAAATCCAGCTTGAACATCTGGAAGTTCGCAGTTCACATACTGTTGAAGCCTGGCTTGGAGAATTTTGAGCATTACTTTACTAGTGTGTGAGATGAGTGCAATTGTGTGGTACTTTGAACATTCTTTGGACTTCCCTGGTGGCTCAGATGGCAAAGTGTCTGCCTACAATGTGGGAGACCTTGGTTCAATCCCTGGGTTGGGAAGATCTCCTGGAGAAGGAAATGGCAACCCACTCTAGTATTCTTGCCTGGAAAATACCATGGACGGAGGAGACTGGTAGGCTACAGTCCGTGGGGTCACAAACAGTCGTATACGACTGAGCAACTTCACTTCACTTTCACTTTGAAGATTCTTAGGCATTGCCTTTCTTTAGGATTGGAATGAAAACTGACCTTTTCCAGTCCTGTGGCCACTGCTCAGCTTTTCAAATTTGCTGTCGTATTGAGTGCAGCACTTTCACAGCATCATCTTTCAGGATTTGAAATAGCTCAACTGGAATTCCATCACCTCCACTAGCTTTGTTTGTAGTGATGCTTTCTAAGGCCCACTTGAGTTCACATTCCAGGATGTCTGGCTCCAGGTGAGTGATCCCACCATCGTGGTTATCTGGGTCGTGAAGATCTTCTTTGTATAGTTCTTCTATATATTCTTCCCACGTCTTTGTAATCTCTTCTGCTTCTGTTAGGTCCAGACCATTTCCGCCCTTTATGGTGCCCATCCGTCTCTGCATGAAGTGTTCCTTAGTGTCTCTAGTTTTCTTGAACAGATCTTTAGTCTTTCCATTCTATTTTTTTCCCTCTAATTCTTTGCATTGATCACGGTCCCATCATTTCATGGCAAATAGTCGGGGAAAAAAATAGAAAATAGGGCTAGATTTTTTTTTCTTGGTCTCCAAAATCACTGCGGACGGTGACTGCAGCCATGAAATTAAAACGTGCTTGCTCCTTGGAAGAGACAGTACGGCAAACCTCGACAGTGTATTAAAAAGCAAATGTACGAGTTTGCCAACAAAGGTCCATCTAGTCAAAACTAGCGTTTTTCCAGTAGTCATGTATGGATGTGAGAGTTGAGCAATAAGGAAGGCTGAGTGCCAAAGAATTGATGCTTCTAAACTGTGGTGTTGGAGAAGCCTGTTGAGGGTCCCTTGGACTGCAAGGAGAGCAAACCAGTCAGTCCTGAGGGAAATCAACCCTGAATATTCTTTGGAAGGTCTATTGAAGCTGAAGCTTCAGTATGTTGGTCACCTGATGTGAAGAGCCAACTCACTGGAAAAGACCCTGATGCTAGGAAAAATGGAGGCAAAAGGGGAAAGCGCAGCAGAGGATTCAATGCTTAGATAACATCACTGGCTCAATTCAATGGACATGAGGCTGAGCAAACTCCAGGAGATGGTAGAGGACAGAGGAGCGTGCTATGCCGCAGTCCATGGGGTCGCACAGAGGTGGACACGACTTAGCGACTGGAGGACAAGGGGTGGTGGTGCCACACTCACACCTCCCGGCCTGATCGTCTAGATTAGAGTCTTGCAAGCACAGCAGCTTTCACTCACCTCCATCAGACATACAGTCATGTCAGGAATTCCATGAAAAGGAGACGCCCCAGGTCTCCTCCAATCCTGCCCTGCCCCAATCATCTTGGGAAGGGCTTTTCTACACTTCTGAAATGCAGGGGTCATCCATGATCCATCCCCTCCTTCCTGCTACCTCTCTCCAACTCCACTCTGAGCCCCTGGCCCCAGCTGCGTCAGCTCTGCTGTAGGAACTCAGCAGCCCTCTACTATTCTCCCTGCCCCCCTTGCCTTCACCACTGCAACCCTTGATCCCCCCGCCTCATGACATTCAACATGGGCTTTATACACAAAAATCAGAATGGACACCGCCATCCCACCCCTGCTTAAACCCGCCAACAGCTCTCCACTCTGCAGTCATTCATTTGTATATTTATTAAATATCTCTATGTTCCACCCATTAGAAAAGACCCTGATGCTGGGAAAGACTCAGGGCAGGAGGAGAAGGGGACGACAGGATGGGATGGTTGGATGGCACCACCAACTCGATGGACATGAGTTTGAGCAAACTCCGGGAGACAGTGATGGAGATTGTGAAGGCATGCTGAGGTCCATGGGGGTCACAAAGAGTCTGACGTGACTTAGCAACAGAACAACAAGAGCGTGCCAGCCACCGTTTAAACACTGAGAATACAATGGCGAATGACACAGACAGAAAGCCCTGCCCTTGTGAACCTCATGGTAAAACGGGCAAGAAAGAGAATGAATAACCGTATTAGTAACCTACTGCAGAAAGATTAACCCCAGCACTCAGCGGCTGGAAACAGCGTGTGTTATCTGCCTGTTTCTGAGGGTCCAGAAGCTGGCTGTGTGCCCTCTGGTGGAGGCTGTGTTCCCAGCAGAAGGCTCCGCCGGGAGAGGGTCGCGGTCTCGGCTTCCCCGCGCTGGGCCTTGGTCCTTTGCCACCGGGCTCCTTGCGCTGTTTGAGCAATTCCAGAGGAAGAAAGAAGTGGCAGCCCATCACTTCCGGCACATTCTATCGGCTATCCTCGAGGGGCTCCATCCAGTGCAGGCTCAGGGGAGGGGTCCCCAAAGGTGCAAAACTAGGAGGGCACTCGGCTGGGGGCCGTCTTAGAGGCTGCTGTCACCGCAGGTACATCAGAAGATACCTTGTATAGGGACAAGCTGAAGAGCGAGTAAATACAGAGAGGAGAGGACAGGGGATGCGGGGCAGGGTGTTGAAATCAGGTATAAAACAAGAGAAGGCCTCACCGGTAAGGGACCTCTTCGTGAAGACCTGAGGGGAGTGCCTGAGTCTGGGGAGGGGGTGCCAGGCAGACAACAGCGCACGCAGAGGTCCCGAGGCTGGCACTGGGTTGGGGGAGGGGGCGGGGGCGGGTGAGGGCTGTGAAGCAGGTTGCAGCGGCCGGTTGCGGCAGGCTTGGCTGCAGGCACGTTTGAAACCCATCATCACAGCTTACAAACCCACCTGCCAGCCACCCCCCATATGCCTCGGTCCTGTCACCCTGGCCTCGCCAAGCCTGGGGCAGAGCTGTCCTGTGTCCACAGCCGGGCTTCTGCAGAGGCCGCCCCCTCTGCCTGGTGCCCCCTTTTCTGGCGTGCTCCATCCCTCTCTTCTTCCAGGTCACAGCTCAGAGGGCACTGGGCGCGACCTGAGGACTTCATGCTTCATTGTCCATCCAGTGAGCGCTCCCCAGCTCCAGGAGATCAGAGACCTGGCTACTGATCAAGGTGAGCTCCGGGCTGGGACAACACCGGGAAGCAAGGGGCGCTGGCTAAACATGGCGGAGCGAACAAACGAGGGGCGGAAGGCCGGAAGGCTGGCGCGAGTCACCATACTTTATTGTGCTTTGTATTTGACTTGGTCCAGTTGACACAGGAAGCGGGGTGCGGAGGCCAGGGGGAGGCCGCAGGGACCAGAGGCGGGGGTCAAAGAGATCTGAGGCCAAAGTGGTGGCCGGCGGGGCTTACGCCCCCCAGGGCTTGCGCCGAGGGGGGAGCCCCGGACTCAGCGGGGACAGGGGGCGCGCAGAAGGGAAGGTCCAAAGAGCCCCAGACGGTGACCAGGTTCGGTGAGAGCAACCCGGGAGCCAGCTCCGTGCACGTCGCCCCTCCCCACGGCGCAGGCTCCGCCCCGGACTAAGCCCCTCCCCACGGCGCAGGCTCCGCCCCGGACTAAGCCCCGCCCCACGGCGCAGGCTCCGCCCCGGGACAAGCCCCGCCGCAGCCCGCCCCGCTCCGGAAGCCTTTTGCCCGCGCAGGCGCTCCAGGTCCCGAGGCGCCCCAGGTCGGCAGGCGCCCCGGGCCCGCAGGCGCCCCAGCCCCGAAGCCCTGCCCGCCGGATCCCTCGGCCCGCCGAGGCGGCATGGTGCCGCCGCCTCTCTGCACGCTGCCGCCGGGCCCCGGACCCCCGCGCTTCGTGTGCTACTGCGAGGGGGAGGGCGGCGGGCCCGGGGAACGCGGCGGCTTCAACCTCTGGTGGGTAGTGGGTCCCGCGGGGCTGCGAGGGGTCGCGGGCGGCCCGGCCTGACTGCCCCTGCCCCGCAGTGTGACGGACGCCGCGGAGCTCTGGAGCACCTGCTTCACGCCGGACCGCCTGGCGGCCCTGGTGGGTAACGGGGCTCCTGGGTGGCCGGGAGGCCCCCCTGCACCACGCACCTGCAGCGCGGACCGCCTGTGGGCTCTCAGGGGGCAGCCTGGAATTTCCCAGAAGTACCTGGGCACCCCTCCCACGGCCCTGCAGCTGTCCCGGGAGGCTGTGGTCGCGCAGACTGAGGGTGTCCCCAGAGGCCGTAGGGTCTCAGGCCCCTGATGACCAGCCCTTGTGCCCTGTAGCAAGCCCGTTTTGGCCTCAGTGCAGCTGAAGACATCGCCCTCCGATTCAGGTGAGCCTCTGAGCAGAGAGGCAGGGTGGGTGGGGAGCAGTGGATGTGGCCACGGTACTCAGCCCCCCTCCTCCCCCAGGGCAGCCTGCGAGCAGCAAGCTGTGACTCTCACCCTGCAGGAAGACAGAGCATCCCTGACCCTTTCAGGGGGGCCCTCGGCGCTGGAACTCGACCTGTCCAAGGTGCCAGGCCCAGAGGCAGCCTCCAGGTTGCAGACTCTGATGCTGGGCCTGGCAGAGCGTGTGTGCAGCTTGGAGCGGCGGCTGGCAGGTAGGTGGGGGTGGGAACCCCCCACCTAGGCTCACTAGGGTCCCCCAGGCCGGGCCTGCATTCCTGCTTTCCACCCCCCAGCTGCTGCAGCAGAGGAGACAGCCACCAGCCCCAGGAAGAGTGCCTGGCAGGCGGGGCCTCATCTCTTCTTACCAGGTAAGGCCTGTCACTTGTGACTCGGTTTGGCACCCCGCTGACTCTGCTGGGACTCAAGAACAAGCCTCAAAGTCCAGAGAGGGGCTCTGTCCTCGTGGGAGGGGGTCGTGGGCCTGGGGTCTTGCTGGACTCAGGACCCCCTGCCCTCCTCCTATTTCCCCAGACCCAGATCCTCAGAGAGGTGGCCCTGGACCTGGGGTCAAGAGGCGGTGTCCAGGGGAGTCTCTCATCAACCCCGGCTTCAAGAGGTGCCCCCCCACCCCCCGTCCCTCCTGTGCCCGTCGTCCAGCGTGGACCCCGCCCGCCCCTCCACACCCCACAGCATCATCCCCTCTTCTCTCCCAGTAAGAAGCCGGCAAGTGGTGTAGACTTTGATGATCCCTGAAGGCACCAGAGTCAGGACAGTGCCTGTGAGGCGAGGGCAGGGGCGGCCCCCTGGACCTCCCGCCAGCACCTGCCCAGCCTGCTGCCAGGCTCGAACAAGGCCACTCCTCCAGCCCCTTCCCCATCAAATAAACATCTTCATCTGGCGAAAGTCACGAGGTCATGGCCAGACGCTGGCTCCCGGGCCCGCGGGCCCGGCATGGGGCCGTGTCAGGCTCTGTGCTTCCTGGTGAGACTGCCCACCTCTCTATCCCTGCCCACCTGTCCCTGCTTGGCACGCCCAGGGGCACACCCAGGAGCCCAGCCAGCTGTGCAAGGGTGGGGCTCTGAGAGGCTAGAAACCTTGTTCCTGCTGCTGGGGCACACGCCTCAGTGGTGCAGACCCCACAGGATGGCCAGGGAGGTGGGGGGTGGCCTGCCTGCACTTGGGCAGAGCTGAGGAATGTGGGGCCCGCCCTCTGGCCCGGAGTTGCCCATATGGGGCTTCGCTCCCCACCCTCCCCAGCCATCCTGCCGCCCCACCCTGGCCTGACTGGTTTGGGAGCCCAGTCCAGTCCCGCCACCCAGGAGCAGTAGGGAGATGGGCCGCACCCCACCCACCGGCTTCCCTGCCTGTCCCTGTGGGCTGTTGTCTGGAGTTGATCGGCCCACGGTGGGCGTCTGGGAGTGGCAGAAACTGAGGGCCTCTGGTCCCTCCGATGCCCCTTCGCGCTCACCGGGGCAGAGGTGCCTTTATGGGGCTGCAGACGGGTGGGCAGGTGGCGGGGGCGCTAGCGGGGGCGCACGACGGGCCGGTACGCCGCCAGGATCTCGGCGCTGTGGGGACACGTGTACTTGAACGCCTCCTCTTGCAGGGCGCAGTCCAGGTAGCGGCGGACACCGCGCAGCTCAGCGGGGATGGGAGCTTGGCGGAAGTGCGCGCACACCGTCTGCGGGCGAGCGGCGCCGTCAGGGTCTCCTGGCGGGTCTGCCCTGCCCGCCCCGCCCCGCCCCGCCCCGCCCCGGCGCTCACGTTCACGACGTGCAGCTTGGGCAGCAGGCCGCAGTCGGCCAGCGTGAGCTGATCGCCGTCCAGAAAGCGGCGGCGGGACTCGCGCAGCTGCGGCTCGCGCCCCAGCTCGTGCTCCAGGGGCGCGCGCAGGTAGCTGTCCAGCTTGGCGAGGGCGCGCAGCAGCTGCTGGTGCAGAGCTGAGGGGGAGGGGCCCGGTGAGGCCCGGCCAGGGCGCCTCTCCCCCCACCCTCGCCGCGCCTCCAGACCCTCACCGTCGTCCTGTGCGGGCACCGGGTTCTTGATGAAGGCGGAGAACGTGTGAAAGACGTCGTTGCCCGCTGCGGCAGACTCCCTGTATCTGGGCGCCAAGCTGGGGAATCTGGAGGGGGAGGGGTGCGAGTCAGAGCCCTTCCGGGCCGCTCTGCCCCTCCTGGGCCCTGCCCCTCCTGGGCTCTGCCCGGGGGTGGCCTGTTCGCGGGCCCCTCTGCGCCCGGCCCTCACTCTGGGGGCCCCAACGTCTCCTCCAGAAACTCCTCGATCTGCAGCGTGTCGGTTTTGGCGTCGCCGTCGCAGAGCAGGATGGGCAGCTGGGAGCCTGGGGCGAAGTCCTTCAGCACCTCCGGGGACCTGTGGGCACGAGGCAGGGCGGGAGGTGGCTGGCAGAGGAGCGCAAGGCCAGGGTCCCGGGGCAGGGCTCACCTGCGGGTGTCCACAGTGGTGAGTGTGAAGGGCACGCCCTTGAGAAGCAGGACCATGAAGAGCCTCTGGCAGGAGGGGCAGTGGCCCACGCTCTCGCCGTCCTCGCTGGCCTGGAGTGGGGGACACGGAGCTGCCAGGGCAGGGGGCACACCCAGGACCCCTGTGGCCTCCTGCTGCCCAGGGCTCCTGCGCTCTCAGGCACAACCTCGACAAGTGGCCAGTGAAGGCCCTTGACTTGGTCCCCGGGAGGAGGGGTCTGCGGAGCTGCCAAGGGCCTGGAGGCTGGGCAGGGTGCCAGGATGAGGGGTGTAGGGGTGGGACCTTGGCTGTGGGGCCTGGCCCCTTGACCCTTATCTTCAGAGCCTGGGCAGAGGCCAGGCCCCTGGGCACCAGGCCCTGCAGGCTGGTCATAAGGGTGGGTCGGGCCAATGGAGCTGTTTTCTGAGTGATTCATCCCGTCCAACTGGGCACCTTGCTGCCCTGGGCTCCAAGGGTGGGAGGAGGCCAGGACCTGGCAGTCCCTTCACAGGGATCGCAGATCTGGGCACTGAGGGGGCTGCCTGGCACAGCCCCTGAGCCCCGGCCTCGGGCTACCTGCCTGGTGCAACCCCTAAGGGGCTTTTTTTCCAGGAGAATGGAGCCACCTCAGCCCTTTTGGGGATGGCGTGCTCTCCCTTCTAATGCACCCCCCGTCCCCCCCACCCAGTTACACAGCCTGCATGAGACAGCCTGAGCCCACCGCCTCAGGGGACATAGCCGCAGACACCCCCCCCAGCCTGCCCCAGAAAGTAGAGCCCCACAGAGCACCCCTCCCCGGGACCTCCCCCAGCCCCGGCAGCCTGGCACCTTGACGAACAGCTGGAGCTTGCCGGCCTCAGCCATGGTGGGAGCCGCGGCAGCAGGGCCTGGGCGGGCCGGGAGTGCTCTTTAAGGTTCTCCGAGCGCCCCGCCCTCCCCAGCCCCCGCCCGCCCTGTGGAGTCACCTCGGCTGGGAAGGCTGCCAGGCTCCTGCGGGGCGGGCACAAGGGAGCTCAGACCGTACCGAAGCCCCCAGGGGTCCCAGGGGAGGGAAGGGGACAGAGTGATGGAGGAGGAGGCAGTGGACGGCGGGGGCAGCTCTGGGTCAGGGTCGCCCCCACCGAAAACCCCGCTGCCTTCCCCCCAGTGGACGCCCGGGCCAGGGAGCGGGGGAGTTGGGAATAGCCTGGCCACAGCCTCAGTTTCCTCACCTGCCGACCAGGGCGTCACAAGAGTGGGAAGCCACTTGGAAGGGACGCCCCCTTCCTACCTGTGAGCTGTCCCCGGGGCGCGCCCGCCCACCCCACGCCCCTGCCTCTCCCCTGTGCGGTCGCGGTGTGTTTCTCCCGGTCCTTAACCTTTGAAAAGAAGAGCTCTTGGTGTTAGAAGCCACAAGTTTCTGACCCATGGGAACCGCCCTCCTCTCGGACTGGAAGGAAGGGACAGAAGAGGCTGGGGATTGGCAGCCCCCCAGGTGCGCGCGCACCTGCCCAGTAGCGGCCGCTCGCAGCGTCTCCCGCCCGGGCCAGGCCTCGGGGCGGGCTGTGGAGGTGCCGCGCCGCCTGGTGGCCACCGTGGGGTCTGCACGCGCCTTCCTCCAGGCCCGGGGCCCCGCCCCGCTCGGGCCCAGCCTGACAGCCCCTCCCCAGACCCAGCACTGGTCAGGGCCCCGGGCACAGGCCCCGCCACGAGCCGGGCTGACCTGGCCGTACTGTGGCCTCGGGGCCTGGGCCTCCGACCCATCTGCCACCACCACGGGCGGCTCTGCAACCACTGGTAGGGGGTCGCCCAGCTGGGTTCCTGCTTCCTTATCACACAGCCCATCCTGGAGGGGGGCCCGGGCCCTCCTCGCCAGATGGCCTGTGTGTGGAAACACCCTCACACATCCGTTAGGAAAATGGTGCAATGAACAGGTGGCTCAGAATAAAGGAAATAAAACACCCGACAGAACACACGAGGGCTGCAGTGCACACTTATTTCAAGAACAAATCAGAACAAGAGAGAGAATGGCTTGTGGTTCAACGGACAGAAATGTGACCGCCATATTCTTGGCAAGGATGTGGGGAAACACTCCCGGTAAACGGCAGCGCCTCTGGGACGTCCCCGAAAGTACCCGAAGGATGAATCAACGGCCTGCAGTCCCCCGGGGGTGGGAGCAGGTGTCTGGTGTGTAAGCTGCCTGGTGGCGGTTCTCTGTTAGGGTGGCCCTAGCAAAGCCGGCCAAGTGGGAGAGAGAAACCCAGCAAACGAAAGCACCCTGCGCTCGCGCCTGTGGCTCTGAGCCCGCGCGTGCGCCTGCAGTGGCCTTGGACACAGGAAGCGCAGACGCGCCGCCCGTGCTTTCTCCACCTGCGTCTTCTGAACCGCCTACCACGCTGTGTGCCAGCCTTAACAGGACCACAGCCTCCCCTGCGGCACTGGGACTGTCTAACCATCCCCGCCGCCCCTGCCACGTCCGCAGAGCAGCCGCCAGAGGGGCCCGTGGAGCTGCCCACCCTTCCCCTTCAGGGCCCCTGCTGGGCCTCATCTCTGGTGGAAACTCCTCTCTTGAGCTCCTGCCTGCGGGCCCTTTCCAGCAGCACTTTAACAGCTCTGTTTAGAAGGGCTAGTGAGGGGAGAGGAGCCCGGCCCCTCCTCCAGGTTGACCCCATCTCCTTCCCCCAACTAGAGGCCAGTGCCTGCGGGCAGGCGCTGTGTCCTGGCATCCAGTGGGTCCCCTTCACCCCACACCCCACCCCATACACACGGGCTTGCATGGACTTTTCTGTTTATTTAAAACAAACATCTGTGCTCTATGTACAGGTCTGGCTCCCAGGTGGGAGGACAGGGGGCCAAGCTGGGGGGAGGGCAATGCCAGCAGGAGGGGTAGGGAGGGTGGTCAGGCCCCTCACCTGGCCGGTGGGGCCAGCGTCTCCGTTCCTGCTTCCTGGCCCACCACCCCTGGCAGCCTCCCTGCGGGAAGCCAGGGTGAGGGAGCCTTATCCTAAAGCAAAATAAATAGGCGCCTTGGGTGGGGCCGAACCCACCCCTCACCTCAGCCCAAGGCTGGCAGCAGCCACCATCCAAACTGGGTGTAAGAGCTCAGCCCATGGGGAGGCCAGGTCCCGCCAGGAGAGTTCGGGCGGTCCTGGCAGCCCGGGGCACCCCTCGGCCCTGGGAGTGGTGGGCAGAGCTAGGCAAGGGCAGAGGCCAGGGGCCAGCCAGACCGCAAGGCTTTAAGGCAGAGCAGGGTGAGGGTGTACGCAGCCCGGGGCTGGGCCAGCCTTTGGCACAACGAGGGGAGGGCGGTGCGGTGGCCGAGGGGGCAGGGCTGGAGGAGGATGAAGCCCTTGGTCCTGGACCGCCCATTCCAGGGCCTGGCAGGTGGGCATGGGGAAGGAAGGGGGGCACATGTGGGACCTCAGCCACCGCCTGACTTCTGTTCCCACTGCGTAACCTCGACCCAGCTCCGGCGGTCAGCAGAGAGTGTCCGTGTTGAAGGAGAGCTGGGCCTGGTGGACAGCAACAGGCGGGCTGGGCTGTGTGAGTCCGCCCCCGGCCCAGGCCGTCCCTCTCGCTGGCCCTCCTGCCTCTGTCCGCCCCGAGCTCCCTCTCGGTGCGTGCAGGGCTCCCGGGTGGTCTGCCCCTGCCAGGCCAGTGGCTGTGGCTGCTGTTCCCAGGCTCTGCTCCGCCCACCTCGGTTCTGCCTGGCTCCAAAACGCCCTCGGTTTCCAAGGTGCTAGGAGGTCGCCGTGGTCTGTCTCCCCTGACTGCGCCCGGGCCTCCAAGACCCACACTACTCCAGAGTATCAGCTGCCCTGGCGCCGGCTCAGCACAGTGGGGCCCAAGGCCCCGCCCACCCCGCCCCCCTCCCGAGCCAGGCCCCCCGCCCCGCCCCGAGCCCGGCCCCCACTCCCAACCCGAGCCCGGCCCCCTGGCCAGCCCGCGGCCCTGACCCGAGCCCCTGGCTCACCCGCTCCTCCTCGAAGCTGATGAGGCCCTCATCCTCCGTGTCCAGGTCCTCGGGCTCGTCGGCCACTAGCGCCCGCAGCTCAGTGGGGGGAGGCCGCGGCCGGAACAGGCTGAGCAGGCGGCCCAGCGGGGACTGCAGCCCCGAGGGGGGCTCCGTCTCCTGCTGCTCCAGGTTGTCGCTCTGCTTCTTGGCGAAGTTCACGAACACCTGGTGGGCGGGGGCAGGGGCGTGGGCGGGGGGCCGGCCCAGGGGGGAGGGCGGCCCCAGCCCGGGGCACTCACGTTGTCCAGGGTGGTCTGGCTGACCGAGTAGTCCTCGACGCCCAGCACGCCCACCACCTGCTCCATTTTGCTGAACACCTGCGCCAGCGAGATGTGCGCGGACTTGAGCTGGTACTGCACCTTCGTGTGGTGCCGCTCCTGGGGGGCGCAGAGGTCAGAGGCTGCTCGGGCGGTGCCCCCTTCCCCCCGCCTCCCAGGCCTTGCCCACCTTGAGGATGGCCTCCGGGAAGTTCCTGTTGAAGAACCGCACCACGTCCTTCACGTTCTGGCTGCTCTTGGTCCTCACCGTGATCATGTAACCATCCCCAAACCTGCAGGACAGGCTCGTGGCCACACCCAGCCAGCAGAGGGGCCCAGTCTCGGCCTGTCCCCGTGGACACCCCGCCCCCTGTGACCTCGGCCGCCCCCGTGGGACCCTGCCCTTTGTGCCCCTCCCCACCCAGGCTCCCCGCCCCCTCCCTTGCCCCCCTGTGCCCCTCCCCCCCCCCAGGCCCTCCGCTGCCGGGGCTTACCGGTTCTTCAGATGCTGGATGCTGCCCAGACAGCGCAGACGTCCGTTCACCATGATGGCCAGCCGCGTGCACAGCGCCTCACACTCCTCCATGCTGCGGGCGAGACCCACAGGCTGGCATGGAGTGGAGGGGCTTGTGGGGGGGGGCGGGGGGCAGGTGGGGGCAGGGGCAGACCTGTGTGAAGTCAGCACCACCGAGCGCCCCGTCTTGATGAGGTCCAAGATGAGGTTCCAGAGGAAGCGCCGAGCCTTGGGGTCCATGCCTGTGGTAGGCTCGTCCTGGGGGTAGTGCCAGGCTCAGCTGCTACACCCCGTCTACCCCGGCTGGCCCCAGCAGCCGCTTCCCACCAGGCTCACCAAGAACACAAAAGATGGGGTACTGACCCTCATCCCTCCCTTATGATCAGTCACCAGGAATATGAAGGTTGGGGTACCTGATCCCCACCCCCACCCCACCCCCCATCCTCCCCCATCACCCATCTTCCCCATCCCATCCCCATCCTCCCCCATCACCCATCTTCCCCATCCTATCCCCATCCTCCCCAACCCACCTCATCCTCCATCCCCCCCATCCTCCCCATCCCCCATCCTCCCCCCCAGTGCCACCCCTGGGCTCACCAGAAAGATGAAGGCTGGGTACCCGATCAGAGCGATGGCTGTTGACAGCTTCCGCTTGTTCCCTCCACTGTAGGTGCCGGCAGGCTTGTCGGCATACTTGGTCAGCTCCAGCTTCTCCAGGGCCCATTTCACCACCTGGGAGTGACGGGAACGTCAGGGGGCCCCCCTCCACACCACCACGCCGGCCGCCTCCCCCGCCGGGCGACCCTCACCCGCGCCTCGTCCTTCCAGGGGATGCCCCGGAGCCTCGTGTACAGCTGCAGGTGCTCGCGGGCCGTGAGCTCGTCGAACAGGGCGTCGAATTGCGGGCAGTAGCCCAGGCTCTGCTGCACCTGGAGGAGCTCCTTGAGGACGCTGGGGACACAGCGCCATCAGCACCGGGCCGCCGCCGCCAGCCTGCCCGCCCAGGCGCCCGCCCACCTGCCCGCACCTGTGCCCGTTGACGAAGGCCTCGCCCCCCGTCGTGCTCTCGTCCCCTGTCAGCATCTTGAAAGTGCTGGTCTTCCCCGCGCCGTTGACGCCCAGGAGGCCGAAGCACTCGCCAGGACGCACGCCCAGGCACAGGCGGTCCACGGCCAGGATGCGACCAATCTTCCGCGATTTGTACACCTGTCGGAGGTGAGAGGGCGGCCGCTTAGCAGGCCCTATGAGCTCCCACCGGGCCCCCTGCACCACCCCCACCCCACCCCCGCCCACCTGCCCCAGGCCCTGCCCCAGGCCCTGCCCCAGGCCCTGCCCCCAGCCTACCCAGGCCCCGCCCCCGACCAGGCCCCGGCCCCGGCCCGGCCCCGCCCCCGGCCCGGCCCCCCTTTGCCCAGGCCCCGCCCGCCCGCCCGTGTGTGTGCCGACGGCCGTCTCTGTATCTCCATCCCCTGTGGGATGGAGGATCCCACCTTCGCCCCTCGACCATCCCCCTGCTGACCTGGGCCCTCCCCCCGCCGGTGCCTCCTCACCTCTGTGCCGTGTGCCTGAGTGGCCTCGGGCCCCCATTGCCCCTGAACTGACCAGAGGGTGGCCGTGGGAAGGTTGAGCTTGGTGTCCAAGCCTCGCTTCCTTCCCCTTCTGCAAGAAGACAGCAACGCCTGTAGGGTCTCTGAACGCATGGGATGAGCCGCACGTCCCGGGCACGGGGCGCTCAGGAAACACCGGTTGTGCCCTTGCCTGGTTGGCGTGTGCGGATGGGCCATGGGGGCCAGACAGCGTTCGAGGGGTCCCGGGCTCCCTGTGCTTGAGACCAGTGAGGGGTTTGGGCATTGAGCACCCAGGGGTCCTGGTGGGGGTGGGTGCGGCATGCTCCCACCCGCCTGAGGCTGGCTGCTGGGTGGACAGCTGTGTGGGTCTCTGAATTCAGGGCGGCCTGTGTGTGCTCGCCTCGCGCCGCCTGTCCATCCCAGGAAGGCCCTCTGCTGCTGTTCCCAACCTGAACCGTGGGGTCCTTGTGGCGGCCCCGCGGCCCCTGGCCTAGGATGAGCCCTGTGAGCATCAGGAGCCCAGCCTGACTTGACCTGGTTGAGGACAGAAGCCCAGACCGGCTGCTTCTGAGCTGCTGGAGCAGGGAGTCCTGCCCCGTTCCCTGGGGCCCCAAGCAGGGTCGGCACTCAGCTCTCCGCTGGCCTGGGAGGTCAGCCGCTGGGCCCCTGATGGGCTAACTGGCCGCCCTCCCTGTGTTCCCCAGATTGGGGGTGACGGCCTGTCATGGAGACTCCCAGCCAGTGAGCAGGTGAGAATGGGGGTAGCCTGGCCCCTCCACCTGCAGGGCCATCGGTGGAGGCCCAGAGCGGGGCTGGGTCTCTGGGCGAGCCCCTCCGTGGGGCAGGCAGGCCCCACTTGGAGCTTGCCCGGAGCTCCGGGGTCCGTGTGCTCTCAGTGAGACACATGCACTGCCCTTGTTCAGAAGCCCAGAGTGAGAGCTTACCGACCCGTGCTGGATGTGGGGGTGTGAGGAGCACCCCATCCTCCTGAAATTTAAAGTGTTCACCCAGAGTCTGAGTCCCTCTTTTCTCTGACCCTCCACGCGTGCGTGTCCTCAGGGTCATGGGCCCCGATTCCAGACCCACCCGTGTCCCAGCCCCTGGGATGGGGGCGGTGTGTTGGGGAGGCACCGTGTGGCTGGGCTGTCTCAGGGCTGCAGGGGCCCGGCCACCCAGGGCTTGAGGCCTGCGGCCCTCCCCCACGCTTTCCTCGGCCTTCCCGCCGGCGACCCTCGCAGGGTGCTGAGCAGGCCTTACACCAACTGTGGGTTCGAAGCCGCTGGCAGGAAGTTGGCAGCCGCCATGCCTTCTGAGCGAGGCAGGGAGGGGCCGAGAGTGTGGGCGAGCAAGGCCCTGAGTTTGGGGGGTGGCGGGGTAAGGGCCCCCCGGGGCTGCTTCAGGGGCGCCTTCTGCATGGGGAGGGGCTGGGGTCGCAGGGGTCAGAGGCGGGAAGCCAGGCCACCGCGGAGCTTGGCTGCGTTGTTGGGGGACAGTTTCTAGCCCGAGCAGTCTCTGTCCTGCCTCCTGAGGGGCTGCCGCCTCCTGCCTCCAGAAGGTGGCCGAGGGAGAGGGCCACTCCCGGGGCCATGGCCTGGGGGTCCGTGCTGAGGGGGACCGTGGCCTGCGGGGGAGAATCAAGGCCTGGGGGGACTGTGGCCTGGTGGGACTGTGGCCTTGGGGAGGACTCTGGCCTGGGGGGACCGTGGCTGGGGGGAGAATCAAGGCCTGGGGGGACTGTGGTCGTGGTCCTGTGGCCTTGGGGGGACCTTAGCCTGGGGGTGACCGTGGCTGGGGGGAAGAATCAAGGCCTGGGGCGACTGTGGCCTGGGGGACCTTGGCTTGGGGGGGACCGTGGCCTTGGGGAGGACTCTGGCCTGGGGGGGACCGTGGCCTTGGGGAGGACTCTGGCCTGGGGGGGACCGTGGCCTGGGGGACCTTGGCCTGGGGGTGACCGTGGCCTGGGGGAGAATCAAGGCCTGGGGGGACTGTGGCCTGGCGGGGACTCTGGCCTGGGGGGGACCGTGGCCTGGGGGGACTGTGGCCTGGGGGGACCGTGGCCTGGGGGCACGTGACCTGGGGCACCTTGGCCTGAGGGGGACCGTGGCCTGGGGGAGAATCATGGCCTGGGGGTGTTGGTCATGGGTCCTGTGGCCTGGGGGGGACTGCGTGGCCCTGGGGGAGACCTTGGCTTGGGGGGACTGTGGCCTGGGGAGGGACCTTGGCCTGGGGGGCACCGTGGCCTGGGGGGGAGAATCAAGGCCTGGGGGGGACCTTGGCCTGGGGGGACTGTGGCCTGGGGAGGGACCTTGGCCTGGGGGCACCGTGGCCTGGGGGGTGACCCTGGCCCTGGGGGTGACCGTGGCCTTGGGGGACCCTGTCCTGGGGGGACCCTGGCCTGGGGGACCTGGCCTGGGGGAACTCTGGCCTGGGGGGACCGTGGCCTTGGGGGGAGAATCAAGGCCTGGGGGACCGTGGCCTGGGGGGACTCTGGCCTGGGGGACGCGTGGCCTGGGGGGACTCTGGCCTGGGGGAGACTCTGGCCTGGGGGGGACCGTGGCCTGGGGTGGACTCTGGCCTGGGGGGGACCCTGGCCTGGGTGGACTCTGGCCTGGGGGGGACTCTGGCCTGGGGGGACTGTGCCTGGGGGGCACCGGTGGCCTGTGGGGACTGTGGCCTGAGGGAACTTGGCCTGGGGCACCGTGACCTGGGGGCACCTTGGCCTGGGGGGGGACCGTGGCTTGGGGAGAATCATGGCCTGGGGGGTGTGTGGTCATGGGCTCCTGTGGCCCTGGCGGGGATTGTGGCCTGGGGGGACTGTGTAGCCCTGGGGGAGGACCTTGGCTTGGGGGCACCGTGGCCTGGGGGAAGAATCAAGGCCTGGGGGGACTGTGGCCTGGGGGGACTGTGCCTGGGGGGACCGTGCCTGGGGGGGACTGTGGCCTGGGGGGCACCGTGGCGGGGTGGAGAATCAAGGCCTGGGGGACTGTGGCCTGGGGCACCGTGGCCGGGTGGGGACTGTTCCCCGGGGGACACGCAGGGAGCTTTCCGGGGAGGGCAGCCGTGCCCTGCGACCAGGCGAGACGGGCGGTATGGCTCTCCCTGTCTTCCGCCGCGGGCTCAGCCGTGGTCCACAGGCTTAACCCCTCGTGCACACCCGCCGTCCGCTCGGGGGGAGGCCTGGAACCGGCTTTGCTGAGGGAGGAGGTTCCGGCACAGCCAGGGCTCTGGACCCCAGCGGGACCCCAGCCTGACCGTGCATCAGCCCGCAGGCATCCGTGCGGGCCACAGCCTCGCCGCCCTGGCGCCTCCTGGGGCGAGTGCAGGGTGAGAGCCAGGCCTCCCTGCTGGTGACTGTGCTTTGTTCCCTCGAGTCAGGTTGCCAGCGCCATCGTGTGCCCGGGCAGTGGGTCTGCCTGTGCTGTGGGTCGGGGCAGCCCCGCCTCGCACCTTCCCTCTGGTGGGGCCTGTGCTGACATCGCCTGCCCAGCAGTCGGTCAGCGAACGGGGCAGTTCCGGCCACTGTCCGCCGCCAGAGCCCTAGGACGGGGTCCCGGGCCTCCGCCCGCCGCCGCACCTATGCAGGGCCCCTTCGCCGTCCCATGGCCCTCTGTCTTAGCCTCTCCTGCAGACCCGCCCCGCTCACCTGCACTGGCTGGGCCCTGGCCGTGGGGCTTCCTGCCTCTTGGGCAGGAGTGCTGACCCTTGGCCTGGGGGCCAGAGGGGCAGAGGCTACCTCAAGGTGGGCGCCTGGCCTGGTGGGCTCCTGGGGGCCGTGGGGGTGCAGCAGAGAAGCCTGAGGGGCCTGCCGGGGGTGGTGGAGGGACGTGGGTGCACTGCCTTTTGTGCCAGAGGCTGCTCTGGCCCCTGCAGCTGCTGTGTGGCCGCCCCTTGGAGGCCTTTGCCGTGCCCCCTGACAGCTGGCAGGGCCTTGTTCCTGCTGTCAGGACCCTTCTTGGCCCCTCTGGTTCTGGAGGTAGCAGGACAGCCCTGACCGGTGTCTGAGACCTCGGGCCTGGCCTGTAACAGAAGTAAGGCCATGGATGTGAGAGTTGGACCGCAAAGAAGGCTGAGCGCTGAAGAACTGATGCTTTCGAACTGGTGTTAGAGAAGACTCTTGAGAGTCCCTTGGACTGCAAGGAGATCCAACCAGTCCATCTAAAGGAGATCAGTCTTGAAATATTCATTGGAAAGACTGGTTGGTGCTCAAGCTGAAACTCTAATCCTTTGGCCACCTGATGCAAAGAGCTGATTCCTTGGAAAAGACCCTGATGCTGGAAAGAGTGAAGGCAGGAGGAGAAGGGGCGACAGAGGATGGGAGGGCTGGATGGCATCACCGACTCGATGGACACGTGTGGGCAGGCTCGCGGGAGCGGGTGATGGACAGGGAGGCCTGGGGGCTGCAGTCGCGAGAGCTGGACACGCCTGAGTGGCTGGACTGGGCTCGTCCTTGTGGTGGGCTCCCCAGGTCCACTTGCCAGCGCCTGAGACCCATGCTGGTCGGGCCTATTGGCCTTCCGGCCTCCAGGGCAATGCTTGGCCTCACGGAGAGAGGGTGGGTCTGGGCCTAGATTTGCAGGCTTGGCACTCTCCCCGGCCGGTTGGTTGCGTCTGGGCCGCTGACGTGGGGTGGGCAGGAGTGCGGCTCCAGGCCCTTCCCCGAACCGTCCCTGGGCCTGTGGGTCTCTGGGGTCGGGCTGCCAGCTCCTGGGCCTGCTGGGGTCTCTGGGGTCGGCTGCAGCTCCTGGTTGCCGGCCTGAGTGCAGCCTTCCTGGGCC